>NW_015113567.1:192166-207595 GCF_001443285.1 Poecilia latipinna
TAAGCCTGGGACCACCATCCCAACTGTGAAGTACAACTAGAACTTCGTAAAGTCAGTATTAAGCAATTATTTACTTAAACCAGTCTCCTACATCTTGGTGAAAAGTTACTTGCAGGTTTATTTTTGTCTTATTTCAAATGTACTACGATGTTTGCACAAGAAACTAGACCAAAAACACACAAAGTTTTACCAGGTTTCGTGTTTTTGCAGTGAAAGTTGTTACAAAGTGGCTTAAGGACAACCAAGCCAATGTTTTGGCATCACAAAGCCTTGTTATCAGTCTGATGGAGACGGCGTGTGTGAGTGAACCCTGACTCAGTTCCACTGGTTCTGTCAGGAGGAATGGGCCAGAACTCCAGCAAACCACTGTGAGAAGCTTCTGGAAGGAAACCCAAAACGTTTGACCTGAGTCTTTCAGTTCAAACACTGAGGAAATTTATTCCGATTTTGAAGGCATTAATAAATAAATCTCAAACATATTTTTCTCTCATCATTGTGGTATTTAGCAAATGGAAATAATTTTGGTAATTCTACCTGACCTTAAAAATTTTTGATTTAACTTCATACAGTTTTTTAGTGGTTGTAAACGTCTCCTTTTTTCGTTTTAAAAAGTAGAACGTATTATGGCACATTTTCACTACCAGGGTTCCCCCTGTGCATTATAAGCCTGGCGGGCCACCAGGCTTTACTACAAAAAGCATTGCTTGTTATTTTTTTAAGATTTTATAATTGGTGTTCAGGTGTTAATCTTCCAATCTTTTAATAACACATTATCAAGTGACATTTAAAAATTTTCTGTCAACTTTAAACATTTTTTAACTCAAAAACACGACGGGCCGCTGGATGAATGACTGCCATGGCGTCCCAACCACCGGGCTTAGCAAGTTTTCTGGGGGAAACCTTGACAACTATCAACTCCTCTAAAAGTTCTCATTTGCTTAATCCATTCTTGGAGGTAAAAATACCAGCTGAGATATGGGCCGTAGCTACGGGGATGTGAACGGTCTTCTGGTGGTTGGCAGATGGAAATAAAATACGTCTAGACTCCCTTAAAAGCATTTTCGATTAAATTCCTCCCGAAAAAACCTTTCAGAAAAAGCCCCTTTCACATTAATTAAAAAAATCCCCTCCAACACCTACTGACATGAAACTTTTTTCTGTCTGATTAAAGCCCAGCTGGCATTTAATCACAGGTCAAATGGCTCTGCAGGACTCGTGACTAGCTTTAACCGGCAGTGATGGAGGCGCCACTGCCAGGTGGACCGGCCACGTTTCACTCATTTTTTCACCACAATGAGCTGTTTATCGAAGATTATTATTCAAGTTTTTACTTTCAGGATACTTTGGACCTCCTGCCGGGCCTGACCTTTAGTCTCGTTATCGTCTCTCGTTGCCGTGTTTGAGTGGAATTTGAAGATTTTGTCAACCGGCGCCTCAAACATCAGCAACCCCGTTGTTTCTACGTTTACCCATAAATGCTGTGACAGAAAGGCTCATGCTAACAAGCTTCTGTTTTTATATCTTTGCAGCCATCTTGAGTCGGAGCGCAGCGCACTGAAGAGGAGAGAGTGGGAGAGGAGGAACCAGGAGGTTCAGCAAGATGAAGACTTGTTCTCAACCGGATTTAACCTCTTTGGAGAACCTTATAAAGTAAGAGCAAAAAATAAATAAATAAACGAAAAAACTATAAGCTGGCACAAGTTTAAGCACTCATTTAATCATCATGACCAAAAGCATCTATTTTGTGACAACATTGTGTGATACTTAAAATGCTAAAGAGTATATTACTGATTTATACGCATATTCTTACAACAGCAATTCAGCATATTTTTGACGAAATATTTCGTTAGAGAAACGATAGCATAAAAAAATTATGCATTTGGTGCTAGAGGGTTAAATATAATGATGCATTAGGGTTGTTATAAAAAGAAAGGAAAAAATTAGTAAATTTACACACAAACTCAAAGTTTTTTGGAAAAAAATGGGAGATTTCAGAGTTTCAAAAGTCAAAAATGTTAAACTTTTGAAATAGAAAATGTTTTGTTTGTTTTGTGTTTCTAACTGATATGTTCTTTTTAATAATTGCATATTTTTCTTCTTTTCCAAATGAAAATCTTACTATACAGCTCTGGAAAAAATTAGAAGACCACTTCAAATGACCAGTTTCTCTGATTTTACTTTTTATAGTTATATGTTTGAGTAAAATGAACATTGTTCTTTTATTCTATGAAGTACTGACAGCATGTCTCCAAAATTCAAAGCAAAAAATGTGTATTTATTAGCAGAAAATGAGAAATGGTCAAAATAACAAAAAAGATGCCGGGCTATAAAACCTGAAAAAATGCAAACAAGTTCATATTAATTTAGAAACAACTATACTAATGTTTTAACTCAGAGTTCAGAAATCAATATTTGGTTGAATAACCAGGAGGTTTTCAATAGGGTTCAGTGCAAAGGCTCTTCATTTTTTCCAGAGCTGTAGGTCATCTGAACTTATGTTAAGGGAACCAAACTCACTGCGATTGATAGGGGTGTTGACTGAAGGAGACCGAACCAAAATTAGCCTGAACAAAGTATTAGTTCAATGGTCGGCACACTTGCTTCACATATAAAGTAAAAGAAAGCAGGAAGAAACCTTAATCAGTTCTGACTTATCATTAAATCACAGACACACACAACTGTATTAGTTAGCATGTTGCCTTAGAGTTTAAACACAAAGTAAACACAAAAAATGTGTTTATGTTTTTATGTAGCTTGGCTTGTAGCTTGTAGCTAGCAACAGCTAGCATCACAACATCTTGGGTGTGGCGTTCAACCTGGATCTCTGACTCCAAATGAAACTCATCATTCAGGTTTGGGAAAAATTTGGGTTGTTTTGCTTCCACTGAGTCGAGCTAACGGTATCTGTACACGGACTTGCTAGTCTAAGCCACATGGCTAGCTACACATTACATTATAATGGTAAATTTTTTTAAATAACAGTCGCCTAAATGAAATTTCAAAAGTAAAACGTGTTCTGAACACAAATTTGAAGAATTTGAAGAATTTGAATTCTTCAAATTCTGTACATTTGAAGAATTAGTGTGTATCTGTTTAAATTTAAAGAATGAAAGGGAGCCTGAAGCTAAGACGGGGCTACAAGCTAACCGCCATAAGTCTTCCTCATCCATGTCTCCAGCCTTTCTTAGCTGTATGACAGAGAGAGCTGCTTTTCCCACATGTGGTGCTCTCTTATTGCTGTCAGAGAGACAGGTTTATGCTGCTGATTTATCTCTGCTGGAGAAGAGCTGAACATACCTGACTCTAGAATTGAATTTAGGGGAAAGAGACCAAGTTTACAACACCTTAATCAATTAGGATAGGCTAGTCTCCTCCAAGAACGCGACTCTGTGATTTAGGCTAATATAAAGCTGCTCTGCATGATGTAAATTATCATTCGAAAGAACTTATTATGGGTGACAAACAATAATGCGAGTCTTCTGTATTGTTTAAAGTAATTTGGTGGATGGGAAAGTAGATAACGTGACTGTTTTCTCATCCTCCTTTTCCCTGAGGCTAAAATCTGAAACAATTGTACACACAGTTGTATACTTATTATTTTCACATACCTTTTTTTCCCTCTTCCCTTTCTTTAACAAAATGTAAACCAGACATGCATGAAGTCCTCGGGCACTGTGGGGTCCCTCTGTGTAAAATTGATTTTGGCTTGTTAACTCTCATTAGCTTCCACCAGGCACTTCAACACTTGGTTAGACCAGAGCAGCTTTGAGTCTTGACAGCATTTGCGCTAACCTGCTGTGTCCAAACACAGAGGATAAGAGGGTTTCTTACCAAGATGCTCCTCGGGGTTCGGGGGTCAGTAGAAGCAAATGAGAGGTTGCTCTTCTGATAATGAATCCAATTCTAGGGGCCTCCACACTCCTAGTAATCGTTTCTAAGCCAATTAACAGTGAAGACGTAAGGTCAAGATCAGTGTGTACGAGGAGAGAGAGGAGGGTTGTGTGTGTGTGTGGCCTGGTCGGTGTGAGGTACCACTGCTGCATGCTAACGTCTGCAAATAAAATGAATTCCAGTCATTTGTGCACAGGTAGGCTACGTTTCCATTCAGTTGTTATGCTAATTTTGAGCTAACTTTAAAAATGTTGCCAAAAAAAATAAATAAATAAATACAAATGGTGGGGTTCCCATCTACTGGTTTGGAGCGAATCATTCAGGCGTAATTGTGTGATTTCAGATGTTGACGTCACGCACGGCTGTACTAAACAAGAAGTAGAAGTAGAAAACTGGCATGGATCGCACGATTCAGAGAAATGGAGGGAAATTTCTGGGTCAAGATGTAATTGTTCTGTCATGGCAGCCAGCGTTGGCGATGCTGCGTCCTGTTCGCTATGTTGGAAACGGGGTTATGATAGTTTTAGGTTTTTCATTGTAGTTTAGTTTTGTTGTGACTGTTTGTCTAATTCAGTTAGTTTTAAGTAGCTCCTAGTATGTGTTTTACAGTTTTTAAAAGTTAAATATTTAGTGTCAGTTTACTTTTTTATTAGTTATTGTTGTAGTTTTAGGTTTTTCTTGGTTAATTTTTGGGTGCAGACTCCAAATGAATGACGTAAACTGCTTGTGTGAGGGGGAGAATCAATTTCACATCAGTTCAAAAGGCTAATAAATAAATTTATGAACATGAAAATAAAGGATATTACATCTATAATTTCAGCTTTAGTTAGTTTTATAAATGCACCATTTAGCTCCATTTAACTCTGACCACCTCAAGCTATTGTAAAAACTTCTTTTTTTTAACAAAATTTGTGGAAGTTGTTTTTATGTTTCCACGTTTTCTGATCCGATACTTCAGATGGAAACACGGTCGGGTTTTGTACATCAATATTTTTAACTCTTATCCAGTGACAGTGAGGAAGAGGTAGCCGCCACCATTTTCCTACTTCTTCAAGTTCATTTATGGACTTTTTAATAGGTTTTCTGACTAAAAGATTTTATTTATTTTTATCTCAACCAAATCTGCTGCTAATGGTGGACCAATCCGTCTTTTTCTGGCATGAAGAAATAACTAATCCCACCATGTGGATGTGAATAACAGATACATCATAGTCCTTTTTAACAACATTACTGATGTCAAAAGATACTTACAATTCAGATTGGAAAAATACTGTAATTACCAGGGGGGGATTGGATTTATAACATGGTAACTTTTAGCTCTTAGTAACACTAAGCCTAAATACCAAAGCCCTGAATTTTGGTATTAGATCTAATTTGCGGGAAGCCTTATTATTCAGTGAAGAGGCAGTTCCCTGGTAATACGCTGCTGCATAGAGGTTTTTAAGGTTCCTCATTAATTACAGTCATTAGCTGTCATTGTTTACTCGTTTAATACGCCTGCTCTTTTTCAACCATTTGAAGAAATGTCCGCACATTTCTCCAGTTTATACCTCGCTGCTCGCTATTTTCTTCTACTGATTTATTTACCACACCACACAGAAATTTCATTTTTTATTTTTATTTTTTTTTATGCTCACTTTGTTTGATCAATTCGCTGGTTTTTTGCCAAAGCCTGTTCCAGAGCAATTTTCTTCCCCCCCGCTCTGCATTTAAGTCCGAGCTCCTCTTTCATATCAGCTCGTTTTAGCTGTCGGATATTGGATTTGTGGAGCCCGAATGACCTCTGCTTTCTGATTTTATTTTTTTGTTGTTTTGGTTTTTTTAATCATGTGTCCGTCACTTCTGTCTTTTTCTTCTCCTCTCTCTTCCAACGTTCATTCTCTCTGTCAGCTATTAGCTAATCCCTCTTCTAATCCTGTTAAGGAGCGTTATGCTGTTAGCAGCTATTTGGGATGATCTATTCACACACTCTTAAACACACACGCACACACACCGAAGTCATACATAGGTATTCATCCTCTCCCTCTCCTCTGTTTTCCATTTTACCTCTCTGTAAATGTGTTTTCTGTTCCTCTTCAGCCACCAGATCTTTTATTCATGAGCCTGAGATGGAGACGAGATGGGCTAATTTATTCACAGCTAACTTGGGCTCTCCACGGTGTGTAGTGTTTGTGCGAGTGTGTGCGCACAGCAGCGACTTCTGTTAGGGTTATTTGAATGCTTTTCCGTCGGTTCTGATGTGCATCGTCCGTAAATGCGTCTTGATCGTTTTCTTTCTTTCGTTTATTTGCGCGTTTGGAGGTTTTCTTGTTTTATTAGAGGCGAAACGATGCAAAGGAAAGACTTGATGGGACAGATTAATGATGTTTGTCGGCGTTCCGCCTTCTTGATTAGTTATTTTGAAATCTGTTTGGTGATATTTCACTCCTTCTATCTTGTTGTACCATTTTTAGAAGGATATTTATGGCCTTTATGTTTCAGGTAAAAAATAAAAATAATTATTGACCTGCTGATCTGAGTTTTTGCCATTTGCAATTTATCTGTCCAAGCTACACTATAAAAATATTAAATAGTAAATATTTTTTCCACTATTGATTACTTTATTAGGAGTACAGGTGATGTCACAATGAATGAAGCGCTGTTTTACTAGCTTTAGTGTTAGCACTGTTGGTAGGACTAGCAAAACTGAACTGTTGTTTATGAGTGCTGACCTAGAGAAGACAGAAAATAACTCTGAGATTCCCAAAAGACTTCCTACACTTCCAAATCCAGCGCCTTTAATGGCTGGCTGAGGTTGAAAAGCAAACAGATAAAATGGGTCGACTGTGTGTGAGCACGCTACTCTCTGTACAACATTCAGAAAATACAATTTCCTTTTAAACAACTTACAGTATTGTTTAGCTTCTGCGACGTCGCTTTCAAAAATCTCACAAATACTGACAGTTTCTGGTTGTCGTCTCACAGTAACAACTTCCAAACTGAGGAGTGTTGTGGTCAGTGCCAGTTCAAGTTTCTTCTTCAAATCAAGTGTCACAGGTTTATGCAGCAAAAATCTTCATTTGTGCCTCTGTCACTTTAAAGATATTACTGAATATTTCCAGAGGTCATCAAAGGTCAAAACAACCCCCTTCTCCACCCTCACACACACTTACAAAATCAAGCAAATTTGGCATCAATCAACTGTGCTTTAAAAAGTTTAGCTGCACAAACCAGATTTTGGGCTCGGTGCTAATCTCTGGTGACCTCTGGAAACTTTTTTCTTTTGTAAAATTTGAAAGATTATAACAGCACAAACAGTTTTGTTGCTGCACAAACATTTGACACCATTTCCATTCAACGTGAAGAGGGCAAGAAGGTCAACTTCCCTCAGGTCGTTTTTGAGTTTGGCCCTTTAGGTCACCAGTCAGAGCCAAGAAAAGTGAAAATTTGTTAGTTGTAGTTTTCCCCCATTAATTGCCTTTATTTTATTTTTTCTCAGTTAGCGAAGATGTTTTCTCAGTTTCAGATTTAGCTATTTTGTTAGTTGTAGTTTAATCTAATAACCTTGCTGGGTTCTTGATTTGTTTTCTTTCCACTGAGTGTATTTACAGTTTTTTTTAAGAAAGTGGCATGGTCAGTTCAAGACTAAATTGCTTTTACAAACTAATCTGCCAGTATTGGTGAAGATTGGTCACCATGGTGTAAACAAAATAAATCCAAATGCGCATGATTACACTCCCTCCCCCCCATCTCACGGTACCATCACGACAAAGTCCAATACGTCCATTACTTTGGCTGTTCACCAAACCATTACCATTATCAAACTATTACAGACGTCCTCATTATCCTCAGTTATGTGCTAATGTGCAAAACATCTCATTTTTACAAACAGAACAAATACAAAAAAAGGCCTGGCAAACACGCGGGCTAACGGCGCGGTGCGAGCGTCGTTACCATGGTTTTCTCTCTCTCTCTCGCTGTCGCTCCGTGCAGATCCGCTCGTTTTCCGCCGAGGCATGTTAAAACCAGAACACTTTGTGATTTCAGCTCCACCTGGCTCATAAAACTCATGTCAGAACAATTGCTTGGTGAAAACAGAAACTTGTGATCACCATGAAACGCAGCTTAAATGGCCCTCTATTACAGCCAATAGTGCCATGGTGTTATGATCATTCGTAATGTTGTGAAGTGTTTGCTGTAACACACACACACACACACACAGTTAGAATTCCCTCCTCAGCAATGAGCCCTCTCCATGGATCATTGCATGTTATTACTCTATTATTTGGTTATTGACTGAAGCCGTTTGCATTGGAACAACAAAACCGCACGCTCAAACGCTCACCTCGAGGAAGAACAACCATCGACATATCAGTCTTTAATTGTCCCTTCTTCTCTCGCCTCGGAGATCTAAACAGATGATTTAAATTCATCTTTAAATTTATTAATCTTCTTACGGCTTTCTCCTCTCTTTAATTCTCCAAATAAATACGATTTTACTTCTTACCAGCTTTGCTCTGACTCGACACGCCGCGTCCCTGTTAGCGCCGTGGTAATTGGGCCGTCAGCAGCCTCGGCCTTCTGACTGAGAAATTCTATTGACCAGATTGCTAATCAGATGTGCAATAAAATTACTGGACGGCATTTCGCATTGATCTTGCTCACTGGTCCCATTGTTCCACGTTTGTCTGTAATTCACGATGAAATGTCAGCCGTGCGTCGGTTTGCTGTAGGTCTTGCATAATTCAGATCCGGCTGATGAATGGTGTCGGCTTTACGGCTCGTTGTTCAGGCTGAAAACTTGTCACGTATTTATTGCTTCCTCTGGTAAAGATGTGTTAAAAGTAAGGTTGCTTCAACCTTACTTTTTAATTTCCAGAAAACTTGTTCAAATACATTAAGGGAGCAGTGTTATGTAAAATCAATCAGGCATGTATGAGAAATCCTTTAAGCTCTATGGCAACCATTCAGCTGTCCAAACGCCTGTGTGGACCTAGCTCCGCCTCTGAGGATGTAGCTCCTCCTTGGAATTTCAGTTTCCAAGTTTCCACCTCACAGAGCAGTTCTGCCCATCACTCCCCACTCAGACTAGCCAGCAGCAATCAGCAAACACTTGATATTAGCAAATCAACGAAAGAAAGAAAACGATCAAGACGCATAGCACTTCAGAGCTATGGTTAAAACTTTGTTAAAGGGTTAATAGAGGAGCCATGTTGTAATAACTTCCTGAAGGCAGAGTTTCAGAAAGAGCACGAGCTTCTTAAAGAGACAGAGGCCCAATTTCAAGGTATTGTATTTGATAAATAAAGCATTTTTATAACAACTAAAGGTGACAGTTACTTGGTTGTGCTATAAAATGGCACAATGTGATCACAAGGTTGTGTGGTATGTAATGTGTGTCTGGAAAATACATGCTACTGCACGTTTAAAGTATAGTCATATTAGTAAAAACATTGTCATACCCTGCCACATGTGGGCACCCATCTTCTTTATATGGTATTCCTGAAATGCCAAATATAGGACATGCTAAAAAATACCAAATAAAATCAGTATGCTTTCATGGGCCCAACACTGAAAAAAAAAAAGTCAAACATATCAACCTATCATTTTTTATGGTTGTATACATCAACTATTAAAGTTTATTGGTGCTATTTTGTGTCATAATTCCTATAATGATAAAAAAAAATGTTCCCTCAATAACAGTAAACGTTACAATAACTGATCCTAGTTTCATTTGGCTGAAGCTCACAGATCCCAGTAAAGTGAACCAAACTCCACATTGTGATGGTGAGGTGGAGAAGCTGTTTTCTTTCCTTATCATGGAGACTTGGTGATTACTTGCAACAGTTCTCTACCAATAAACTTTAGAAATGGATCTTGGTTTCCTCAAAAGTGGCTCGTGGTTAACAGAAGCAGTCTTCTGCGTGACATCTTATTTATGCCGTGTGGTATGGTAATCGCCAAGTCTTGGCATAGTAATTAGACGTTCCAACTTAAAAAAAAAATGCAAACCATACAATACAGTTTTTGCACACAGTTACCAGTTGTGGGACTTTATTTTCCTCTTTTTTTGGCCCAAGAAGAACTGCTGCCACTAGTGCTGATTTTTTTTCTTTCTTTAGGGAATCTGTCACTGACACTAAATGAGCTGTTAGGCTATTCTTGGGCACCTCTCAGCATTTCTGATTGCAGGTAGGCTGCTATAGGATGACATATAAGTAAAGGCAGGACTGTCCTCCAAACAGTGACTGGCTGAGAATGTGGGGTCAGGGTAATAATGACTCCTACCCCATTAATTTCACAGCTTCAGCCCGGGATGGGGCCTCTTAAAGGTGGCATTATTTAATTAATCATCTCCTCCGGAAGGCCGGTCAGTGATCACCCTATCTATCTCTCACTATTCCTTTCCAGATGAGTAAAGAGGGCTGTTCATCAAGTCTGGTAAAAAGGAGAAATGGAAGACTTAATTAATGTCCTTTTTCTTCTCCCTCCCTCTGTCCTTTTTCCTTCTTCCTTTTTTTTCCTTCCCTGTCAGACTAATAAGGGCGATGCGTTGGCCAACCGAGTCCAGAACACCCTGGGCTCCTACGAAGAAATGAAAGACCTGCTAACCAGCCACTCCAACCAGAGCCACTTGGTGGGAATCCCCAAAGGCAGCGCCGGGAGCAACAACCAGCAGCAAGCGGCGGGCTCCTCCACCACCGACAGATCAGCCACAGAGTCTCAGCTGTTCAACGAGGCCTTGAGAGGAGCAGCAGCCGGTGGAGGAGGAGGAGCAGAGGGAAGCGGGGAAAAGAGGACGGGAAGCGGCGCGCTGTCGTCGGCCTCCATGCAGCCGCCTGCCGTCGTCACGTCGTTATCGAACGCGGCGGCGGCCCCACACCAGAACGCGAAGAAGTCGAGGAGCTCCATGGAATGGTCGAAGGGAGGCCAAGCGACGGGCCTGGTTGTAGGGTCAGGGGCGCCGGGGCAGAACGGACAGGGGCAGGTCCCTGCGGCCGCCGCGGCCAGCCGGGGCAAAATGGCTCTTTTAGAGGAACAGCAGCTGCAAAGGCACGAGGAGCTGTTCAGCTCTCTCAAAGATGAACTGGGTCTGAAAGAGGAATCAAGCCCTTCTTCCTCGTCTTCATCCTCTTCCTCGTCCTCTTCCAGAAGGCATTCGTCCAAAAGCCATTCCCTACCAGGTAAATGTGATGCAACGTGCCTCAAAAGGAATTGCTACTCTGATTCTGTTGCATTCAAGAGTCTTTCTGTTTTATGTTTTATATGTACATTTAATATCAGATGGTTTTATACTGCAGAAATTAATGGACTGTTGGCTTTTATCAGTGTTGTAAAGATATAAACATTGAAAGATACTGTATATGTGTACCTTACTGCAAAAAATCTTTCCATACTAAACATCATAATAATTCAGGTCTGCTATATTGTTGCCATTGGCATGTGAGTCCTTTAGCGTGTCGACATACCTCGGTACGTTCATGAACACGAGGCTCTTGGGTCTTGCGGACAAGCAGACCGGAACAGTTTCAAAGCCTGTGGCCATTAACAAAATTAAAGTTGGATCGGAGCTTCCTGTGGATTCTAAGGGTGGATCACACCAGCTCTGTCTGGTCCGCTTCATAGTTCATTTACCTAGAAAGTTTGGTTCGTTTAGGGAGATGTGAATGTGCAAGCGGACCAAAAAAGTCGACTCTCTCTAAAAACATAAGTCTCTGTTCGGTTAAAATGCACAAAGCAAACCAGAGACCGCTCCAAACGCAGGAGGCAGACTAAACCAGAGGGCATACTGGGTAAATACAACCTAAACAAACATGTGAGTCTAAAGCTAATTGTTCATGGTCTTTTACCAATCACTAAAGAGAAATCCTACAACTGTTAAAATTTGTGAAGGAGAAAGTTGCGCTTGGTGTCTTCTTCTTCTTGGTGCAGCGCCACCACAGGCCAGGAGGGGAACAGGTTTTTCAAAACTGGTTTGGTTTTAGCATCAGCTGAAAAAGTAACCAATGTTGTAGTCTGACCGACTATCAGGTGTGAAAACTCCCCTAAACTAAAGGTCTGCTTCATGTTTTGAATTTTATGATACACTTAATCAAATGTAGTTCAAAATCTGAAATACCTGGAAAACACAGAAAGGCCATTTTTAACATAGAATTCAACAAATGGAAATCGCAACATACGAAGTATTGAAACCTGAACAGAAATGTTCTACAGCGATTACGTATTCTTAAAAGCAAACGTTACATTTATAAAACCTTTTTGTATTTGTTTAAAAAAATGTAGTGTTTAGTTTCTCTAAAAATATTGCTACAATCTTGTCCAGTCTTCTTCTTGTGAAACCAACGTTATCTTTTGAACTCGATGAAATCATTTCAACCCAAATCAAGAGGTTTTGTTGTTTTATTAATTAACTCTTAGGGTTGCTTTTCTCAAATCAAGGAAAGCTTTTACAGATGTGTCTGATTATAGGTGTAAAATACAAAACATTTTATATCAAAATTCATAATTTGTTGGTTTTTTATCCTTGCCTGAGTCACGAAGGCTGATTAAATGATTGTAGTAAAATTTTGAAGGGTTCCAATGATTCAGACCTTCTTGGTAAAAATGATTAAAATTAGCATTTATTACGTAACCAGATAATAAAGTTGATTTTGAAACCTCAAAACATCTTAATTCTTTTCAATTTGATTGGCTGTACTGATCTTACTGATCTCTGACAATGAGCTGTTGGTAGGGTTTATTGTTCTCAGGTGGTTTCTTTTTCTTCTTTCTCTTACAGATGGAGGCAACTTTCGGTCCTCCACTGTAGACGGTTGCCACTTTAAGTCTTCCTCCAGCGTGGAAAATGGTGGATCTTTCAAAACCTCCCCGTTCGAAAACGAAACAAGTTCTCACCTTTCTTTGTCCTCCTCCCCGCTGGCTTCCACCTCGGTTCTGACAACTCCCACGCCCGGTCTGACCACCCCCACGTCTGGACTGACCACGCCCACTTTCCCACCCGGCTGCCTGTCGGGGAAGCCGATCGCTGTTCAGCAGAAGCCCACTGCGTACGTTCGCCCAATGGACGGCCAGGACCAGGCGCCGAGTGACTCCCCGCAGCTTAAGCCCCCTCCGGTGGCAACAGAGGGGTTTAGCAGCAGCCAATCTTTTGGAGGAACGTCTGGAAACGTGAAGAACAAACTGCCAAAACTGAACCTCAGCCACACAGGAGAGGTAAGAATTCAGAGTTGGTTACAGTTGGTGCATTGACTTTAAAAGAGTCTATAGACTGAGTCAAATCATCTTTTTTTTTTTTTTTTTTTTTTACTGAAAAAGCAAATGAAAAACTTTTACTTTGAAGAACAAAGTAAAATCAGCGGGCTCTCTGGTCTGCTAGTTTTAATATTTAGGATTTATTTTTTAGTATACTATAAATAATCTGTCAGTAAAATAGTAGGACAGAACAAAACTGAAGCCCCTGACTGAATTGACATGTTGCCAATCACCCAGAAGCTTCAACAGAGCACGTTACAGGGCATTCACTAAGCAACCTGTGGTTCCTGGATGGGCTTTAATGAATTTACAGGACAGCTTTGAGACTGATGATTGATCGTTGATTAGCTTTCTAATTTTGTCTGTCTACTTTTCTGTTAGCTTCATTTAGAACTATCTAATCTAATTGTTCTTTAGATTAAAATGAGTTTCAATTGATTGACCAATAACGTTAGCTTAGACCGTCTTTTAGTGTTGTAGTTTGGCTTAAGGATGGCCAATATATACAGAAACAAAGGTGGCGGGGCCATACTAAAACAGGAAAAACAAACGATTCTAACAGAGTCTGGAGTGGGATATAAAATGATTTTTATGTGGTTCTGTTTTGAAATATAAACACTTGACAAGCTGCTGAAGTTTCACCTTAATAGCAGTCACTCTGCATTATGGTGCAGCGTCAACTTCTCAATTAAAAATGACTGATTTGCTAAGAAGGCGAGGATGTGTTGACAGAAAAGCGAAGGGCATAACATAATCAAAAAAAAATCATGATGCCAATTTGTGTTGCCCTTTATGTTAAGGAAAGCCGGTTGATCCTCTTGATTCAAGAGAAAACTCTGACTTTTAAGAAAATGGCTGCTCATTGACCGATAAGATCAATCAACTTTAGATTAATTCAAAAATCGATAACTTCCATGCCTAGAACCCTATACTGGGTCTTTGGAATCTTTTGCTCTTGGCAACCTGTTGCACAAGGATAAGGTTTTCCCATTTCTTTAGTTGCACATGCAACATTGGAAAAAAAAACAACAGGTCATTTCCAAAGAGATCCTTTCAGACTTGACAAATCTCATTGTACATCCTTAAAATATTTGACAGGCCAAGTGAAACAAATTTATGCGAGACCTGAAAGGTTTTCTACAGATAGATGGTAGGGAAGCAAGCCAGTGTTTCTGGGACAGACTACTATAAATTAGGTGACTTAAGAGCCAATTCAAAAATGTGTTTAGTCTTTTCATGCCTGAAGCCATAAGTGAGACGCATTGGGCAGGTGCAAGTGAACAAGCAGCAGAAGAAAAATAATCTGGAGATACTTGATCAACTCTACTTTAGAAGAGTATATTTTTAAAACTAATTAGGCAAGTGTTATTTTCAGTACTGAAATTACAAACAGCTATCGTAGAAGATCAACATTAAAATCAGTCATCTGGCGGCCATTTTCTTAAAAGTCAGAGTTTTCTCTTGAATTAAGAGGGTCAACCAGGTTTCCTTAACAAAAAGGGCGACACAAAGTGGCATCATGATTTTTTTTTATTTTGTTACAATTTTTCTGCATTATGCCCTTCGCTTTTCTGTCAACACATCCTCGCCTTCGTAGCAAATCAGTCATTTTTAATTGAGAAGTTGACGCTGCACCGTAATGCCTAGTGAGTGCTGTTAAGGTGAAACTATTCCTGCTAAAACAGACCTCAGAGCAAGCTAAACTCCCCATATACCAGAATACTTCAGGCAGAGGTCTGATGACAGGTACAGTCTGTGCTCTGAAATGAGGACGAAATTTAAAGCCCCTTCACTCTGGATTTACACTACTACTGCTCTGCAGTCCAACTCCATAACCGTTCAAATGTGGCTCGAATGCTCCAAGTCTAGAAACATTACTTCCAGTGGGAAGGCAATAATTCTCTCAGTACTCACCAAATATGCCTCCCCCTCAGCTACTTTCCTGACCATCCTTCAGTAATGCTATCCCCAGCTGCTCTCAAGGCTCTCTTTACAACATGCAATATATATACATTATATGTGTATTTGCAGACTTTGAGACTTCTCTTTAAGGGCAATGACGAAAACCTTTTGCATACAACCTGTAGCTTCAAAAATAATTTGCTATCTTTGGCCAACCAGACTGTGCAATATGGAGTTGTGAGCATCGCTTCACAACTCAAAGCCCTATGAAGCCGTGTTTACTATTGAGGCTGTGTGTGTGGATTGTTTGCTTCAGCAGCTTGTCTAAGAGAGGTGGTTTTACACTTGAACACGCTGAAAAGCGGTGCCATGTAAAATAGATCGATAGATAGATAGATAGATAGA
>NW_015113567.1:208373-209043 GCF_001443285.1 Poecilia latipinna
ATTGTCATGAAGTGTGTTGGTTGGTGGTGGTGAGATCGAACGCAGGACCCAGGATGTAGTGAAGTTGACGTCTTTAATAATCAAATATAGCTCTAAACAGTCCAAAACATGCAACACGGCAGAGTGGAAACAAAAACTCAGCACCGGCAGCAACTAAACAAAGACTGACAAAATAAGAGCCATGCCACCACAGGACTTTCCAGTTCTACTGTGGCGGTCAAAAACTAATAAGAGCCAAGCCGTCACAGGACTTCCCAGTTCTACTGTGACGACTTCTACGAGGCTACAAAGACCGACTTACTTGACTGACAACGACAAGGACCCGACGAAGAACACAGACACAGGTGGGCTTAAATACACATGGAGGGTAATCAGGTAAGTAGACACACCTGGGAGACAATCAACGGGGAGGACAGGACAGAGACTCACAGGGAAACAGGAACACATTGAAAAACTCAAAAACACACAGAAAACCACGGATCATGACAGTACCCCCCCCTCAAGGGCGGATACCAGACGCCCAAACAGAAAAGTCCAAAAACCAAAAACAACCCAGCAGGGTGGGCGGAGGGGCGACGGAAGGAGGGCCAGAGTCCAGAAAACAGTCCAGAACAGGGAAAGCCAGTCCGGGGCCGCCCACAGCACCAGAGGCGGAGCCTGGACCGCGGTG
>NW_015113567.1:211797-301269 GCF_001443285.1 Poecilia latipinna
ACGAGCAGCCGTGAGGAAAATCCAGCCCGTCTCAGTTTCCTGAGGAAGAAAAGCCTTTGTTGTGTTTTCTTCACCAGGTGGGAGGTGTTTGTGTTCCAGGAGAAGTCAGCACTGAGTTGGCTTAGAAGAGTTAGAAATAGTTGATTTCTATTAGCTGTGTTTCCATTGACCATGAAGTTGCACAATTTCCATCCATCCATTTTCTTTACACCCTTGTCCTTTAGTGGGGTCGGGAGGGGTACTGGTGTCTATCTCCAGCTAACGTTCCGGGTGAGAGGCGGGGTCACCCTGGACAGGTTGCCAGTCTGTCGCAGGGCAACACAGAGACACACAACCATGAATACACACACTCACACCTAGGGGCAATTTGGAGAGGCCACTTAACCTGACAGGCATGTTTTTGGACTGTGGGAGGAAACCAGGGTACCCAGAGAAAACCCACGCATGCACAGGGAGAACATGCAAACTCTATTGCACAATTTGACATTTCAAAAATAAATTGTCTTCATGGAAACACGGCAACTTTGAAAAAACTTGTGTTTCAATAGAGAGTTTTGGCGCTCTTTTTTTTTAGCAAAACCGCAATGGAATCCTTTTTTTTCCTTCAACCAAACGTTGCCACTCAACAACAAAAATAAAACAGTCTGTTTCTCTTCAGATTTGATTTTTGTTTCATGGATCTTTTGGAAGCGTTACCCAGCGTTCAGTAAAGGAACGCAGAACTCCATGATCAAGCACCTTAAACAACCAACCAAGATCCACTTTGCCTGGATGTAAACAAATTATTAGCAAGTTTACAAATATGTCATTCACATTCACATCTTAGTGCTAATTTATAATCTGTTTATCATTTGACACCCAATTATAAATTCAAATTAAAGACTTAAAAAAAACACAGTAATACAGACATTTTCATGGTGCAGGAACAGACTCCTCCTAATTTAACCCCTTCAATTATTCATGAGCATCTGCTTTAGCTGGTTAACAGTGACACATACTGTCAGTCTGCTTCTGATGTCACAAGTCCGGAGCGCATGTTTGCATTTTTTTAGACTCACACCCTCCGCCCCCACGTATTGTCTATCCATCTCTGCATCTCTTTCTCTCTCTCTTTCTTTTTTCTTTCTTCCCCTCTTGAAGCAGCAGGAGATGCAGGTTTTGATGATGATGCTCCTGTATGCGGGTGTGTGTGTCTGTGTGTGTGTGCTGCGTGAGACTCGTTGACAGGCGAGCAACCATCCATATCGAGAAAGCCAGCTGTTCTTATGCTTTGATAGGACATATCTTTGTGTGTGTGTGCGTGTGCGTGTGTGTGTGTGTGTGCATCACTGTAAATGAGCCTGAGCTGGAGCTCGGAGCATATGGCACTAAGAGGGAGATGGAAGGACAAACGGCGGAGGAAGACGAGGGGAATTGAAACATAGTTTACTTTCATGGCCACAAGTGTTTCTGGACGCTTCGTGGCGTCAAAAACTTCCGAGGGAAGGTGTTGGACTCGATTTGCACTGAAGGTGAAGGGAAGGAGATGAGGAAGAGAGAGACAGACAATGACTGGCTGATTACGGCACCTTATCATGGCTGTATTTGTTCTAGTTAGATGAGTTCCTGGATGCGTTCTGCAGCTTAAATAGCAAAAGAGCAGCATGTCGCAGGACAGGGCTTTGTGAACCAGAAACAGATGGGACACTTCAATTGCTTCTGCTTCATGCGTCGTCTCTGTAAACAGAAGTGAAATGTAAAGAGGTGAATTAAATGTTCAGACAGTCAGGGAAATTTTAATATTAGACTAAGGGTGTTTTCACACCTGATAGTCCAGTAGACTATCAAGCAATGTTTGTTGCATTTTCACCAGGTGTGGTTCGCTTTCACACAGCGCTGTCAAAAAAACCTAATGGTTTGAAAAATCTGTTCCCCTCCTCGCCTGTGGGGGCGCTGCATCAAGAGCCACTGAAGGAAACGACACAAAAACCTCTTCCCCTCCTTGTATTGTCACATGGTGATGTCCGTGTGACAATATCTTATTTAAACGAATAAAAACCTATACTTTCAAACATTAACCTGAAGTGCATTTGGATTCTGCAGCCTGTCATAAGGTGGGGTTGAAGTGGTGAGGAGATGACGCAGAGAACCCAGGTTATGGTGAAGATGAGTTTAATGATGAATGTAGTTCACATAGTCCAAATCAGGCAGCACGGCAGGAACAACTAGCACGCAGCTAAGCACCGGTAGCAACTGACAACGAAGACTAAATCAACTGGAACTGACGTCGACACAGGACTTAACCAGTACAACTGGGAAGACGGACAGACAGACGCAGACTGCAAACGTTTGACAATTGACAAGGACCCGACGAGGAACACAGACAACAGGTGGGTATAAATACACACGGGGTAATTAAGGGAATGAGACACACCTGGGGAGCAATCAACGGGGAGGACAGGACAGAGACTCACAGGGAAACAGGAACACATTGAAAAACTCAAAAACACACAGAAAACCACGGATCATGACACAGCCGACTGATGATGCAACGCACATCAGAAATTCTTGAACTGAATGACTCAAAACATATACCAAAAGAAAGGTTTGAAGTGGCCTAGTCCAAGACTGGATCCAAATGACATACTGTGGTATGACCTTAAACAAACTGTTCTCAAAATCTCCTCTTTGTGTCTGAATGTAAACAACTATGCAGCTAATGATAATGAGTCAGCAACAAGGCAGTTCAAAGGGCTTTTCATCGTAAGATAAAAACGTAATACAGTAACCAGTTATGAAACAAGCAATAAACATTACATTTTGTCAAATACCATTATATAAATCAAGAATAATCATCAAAAATACATAAAATATATTGATTAATGTTCCAATCGTTATTAATCAAATACCAAAAAACCCCAAAACAAAACAAAAAACAACCAAAGAAGACACAACCAGTCAATAGGTTAATTACTGTTTCATAGGGACCCAGGACGGTTCTGATAGCGTTAATTATTGAAAACATAATTCAGCTAAAGCTTTTACTCAGGTTATATCTGTCTGGTTTTAAGATTTGTTTGGTGTTCTGTAACACTGATGAGTGACAAAAAAGCAAAAAGAAAAATAGAAAAGCCCTCAAATATGTCTTATTAAAGATGCAAGGATTAAGTTAGAGACTCGCTTGTACCTCTGGTAGTCCTAAGAGTCCCAAACGCTCCGATGTTTTGTATAATGTTTTCTAATTGAGTCAGGCGCTACAAATGGGTCTTAAACACTCGATATGTGCCTCGCAGTTCTGCTGTTGAGTGTGCTGTCAGTGTGTTTTTGTGTGACCAAGCGTGTGCAATAAGGCTTTAAACTGCTGTGGAAGCTTTCTCTTAGCGCCATAGGATTATTGATCGGGGACCTTTATTCCTGAGTGTATGGGAGAGTGTGTATGTGATAGAGCGAGAGTGGAAAGCAGACTGATAACAGTATTGATTGTTTCCTAACGGTTACAGTAGCCTTGAATTCTCTTCAATGAGGATGGAGACACACGCGCACAAACACACACACACGCTCAGACATACATATCTGTTGAGTGAAGGATTTTTCTCCAGCTGCAGCTGTTCTAATGCTGTGATGTCCTAAATGCGTTGCATATGAGACTAAAACATAACACCCGGTGCTTTCACTTTCTAGCTGAACCAGTCTGACTGAATCTAATATAAAAGAAATAATAAGCTGAAATCTAGTGGAGTTGAATGAATTCAGGGTATCCCGCATCTTTAAATAGTCTTAAATTCATTTATCTAAAATTAAGGCTGTAAAAAGTCTTAAATTCATAAGACTAGCATATTAGTCTTGTGTATGTTTTCTGGCTTTACTTTTCTGAGTCGGGCACCAACTAGGCCGGTCACGATAACAAATTTTGCTGGATGATAAATTGTCCCAGAAGTTATTGCGATAAACGATAATATTGTTGCTTTGAGACAATTTTCAAGCAATATAACGGTAAAGGCATAATGATGCAAGAGCACATTCTCAAAGATGAATAAACTTTAAATTCTAATGAACATTCAATACTGGAACTGGAAGACATTTTAAATAAGCAAAGTAAGCAACAGAGAAAACAAATAAAATGAATTATGAATTCTTTGTAAACAAAACTGTCCTTCAAAAAAAAAACAAAAAAAAAAACCCAGCTGTTTGAGTCCCAAGCACCAAACTGAAGACGTTTGTCATCCAGTTCTTGGTAGAAAACGATAAATCATCAAACTTGTTTTAATTTATCATGCGATTAATTGATTTATTGATTCTTGTGACAGGTCTAGCACCGACATCTTCATTGCGTTCTGTAGCTTGAGGCGGTTGAGGATACCGCTAACTAGCGCCATGCTGAATTATGAATACATCTCATCTAAGTGATTGCATCCATCGCCATCATGATTTCTTCTTGATGAAGAAGCTTATTCATGTGTGATTTTAATTTCCTTTTATATTTAATCGAAAAACAGCAGTTGTGAAATTGTTTTTTCAACTTTAGATTTGCACACATTTGCGATGGAAACCCAGCTAATGTGACTGATCAGACGAGAGAAACGTGAACTGCCGCGAAAATAGTAACTGGCATTAAACTTCTTATTTGTAAGAGAACAAGTTTAACGCATAACTCAGAAAAGCAAAATCTGAAAAATAAAAACAAAACACCAGTAACTCTCCCCTCTAACATCAGAGCTTTCATCAAAGTGTTCGGCGGCTCGCGCTGTTCGCTGCGTTCACATTCAGGTGAGCAACACTCCAGTCAAACGGATGTGTATGTACATTTGTTAAACCCTGCCAGCAGTCTAGCGAAGAGGTAAACATGGAGGTGACAGGTGACATTTCCAACAGTGCCCGTGACAAGTTTCATTTACATGTGGTTCAAAGTATGGGGCTGATGTAATTTCACACTGATTTGGAGGCGTGCTGCGGTGTTTTCCGTCAGCCGCGTGCGCGGGAACACGCGGCGCCTCCCCACTAATGTAGCGGTAAATAAGAAGCAGGCTAGACTAAGACCTTCAGTCAGTAATCACTGGGAGGGGAGTGCTAACCAAATCATCTCTGCTCTCAGAGAAAGCATTCATGTATGCCTCTTTGAATGAAAAGATTCAGCCTTTATATAGCCCACTGGCTGGATGAAAGGAAAGCAGTAATACACACATTAATAACACCAGATGTCAGGCTGTGAAGAGAGCCGGGCAGGAGACCAACTTCCCAGGATACTTCAGCTGCTTTACCTTTAAAGCAGCTTTACCTGCCATTGTTATTTACAGTTGAACATATTATAAGATATTTACGCCTTATAAATATCTGAATTAGACTCACAGACAGACTTTAAATCAGATTCATCCATCTCCTGTTTTAGGTCAAAAATATTTCGATTTACAAATTGATTTGAGAATTATTTGAGAGAACTTTTGATCATTCTGGCAATTTCAAGAGTTTACATATAGCAAAGTAGTATTTACTATTATATCTTTTAAATGTTAAGACTTGATCAAAATAGTTCTTCCTGACAGAACTGCCGTAACTGACTTAGGTTTATATCTTGCACCTCTTCAGATCTGCTGACTGGTTTTATATGGATCTGAGATCGACTTTGTTCCTTGAGGGTTTTGGTTGCGTCCATTTGAAAGATCTCTTGTGTCCAAGCTTCAACTTCCTGGCTGTTCTGTCCTGAGATGTCGCTTTAAGATTTCTACATGTGTATTTTTCATAATGCTGTATCTAAAAGGACAGAATTATGGGCATTCTTTTGAATTTAAAGAAGACAAAAAATAGAAAAGTTACTTGTTTCGTCTTACTTCAAGTAAACTGAGATGTTTGCGCTAGAAACTAGATCAAAAATACTTGCTGAGATCTTCTATTTTTGCAGTGTAAGCCTATCAGACCCAAAACAGGAAACGGTTGAGTTTGTAGCAGAGAAACATTTATAATCTGAAGGACTTGGTCCTGGACAACAGACAAGGAAACCAGTGTTACAGAGCATTATTTCTTTAGAATAACCAAAAATGGGAGGGAATTATATATTTTGTAGTTTTGCTCTTATGCTCTTAAGCATAAGAGTTTATGCTCTTATGTTTAGTTCCTGAGTTACATTAGTGGCACGGGTGAGACTGCCACAGACGCCTGAGAGAAAACATGCTATTGGATCACCTAAAGGTGGCAAATGATGCAATTTGCTCACTCTCAGATTTATGGGCTGCATAAAGCATCTCTGATGCTGCTCATCTCGTTCATTTCAGCAACAGCTGCGCTGATTTATTGGCAAGTTCTTGTCAAGTCACTCCACTTAAATCCTTCTGCTGCGGTTAAAAGCAGGCAGTTATGACAACAATTAGCCCCAAGGCTAAACATTTTAGCATGTGGCTAACTTTTCTGCCTACCTAAGCGGTCATTAGCCACCTTGCTAAATCGAGGCCATGTTCTGAAGCCGCAAAACTTTCTCACCATTACAGATCTGCCTTTCTAACCTCAAACAGTAAAGGAAGGAACTCAGCCACTTCCTGAGAACAATGAGGTTGCTAATATGCTAACACCTTTGTCAACCAGGATAAAACTCCTTGATATCAAAGATTTCTTTTACAATAGTGTCCTGACAAACAGTTAGTTAAAACTGTTCAATATCAGTAACATTATTAAATAAAACCCACTCTATTGTTTGTTTGTTTTTTCTCTCATGTGCTATAGTAGGTGTTAGGCTACTAGCCTTTTTCAGGTTAGCCTTTTTGATTGAGCTGTCTGTGTTGCAATGAGACAAATGCTGGTTTGAGATTCTCAATGGATAGTTTGATTGTGCATGACATTTTTATTGCAGTAGATCAGATATTTTTGGATAAAAATATGTTTACATTTAGAAATATTTGTATCTGTAAAATCTGCTCCCTTTAACTAAAAGGTTGACCTTCACTGAGACAGGAGTTTCCTACAGAGTGGTTCAGTGTTCTTGTTTGACCCCCTGCTGTTGATGGACTCTTGGATTTATTCTTACAGACCGACCACTTCTGGAAAGTTTGATGTTTAACAGACAACAGCTTTCACTGCGGTCTGGTGTTGTCCCAAAGCCATTGGAAGGACTTTCTGAATGATCCTTTCCACAGATGTCAGTGACTCTGTTTCTTATCCGTTGTTGAGTTTCTGTAGACATGACGGCTTTTACAAATCTATTAGTCTACTTCAGAAAGTCAGACAGTTCTTATTGAAATGATTTCTTGATATTAACAGTGTAGCTAGTGAAACTGAACTCATCATTACTTAACAAGGAGGGAATCATGTTTTAATTTAGAGCCAGGTTTGCTTGGACTTGGACTGGGTGATATTGACTTAAAGTTTTATCACGATATTTTACATTATTATTGTATTGTGATAACAATAAAAGTGACAATAAGAACTATTTATTACTTCTTTTCTAGGTAACCTCAGTGTGCAAACATAAGTTTGCCCTTGAAAAACATTGTAATACACTTCCTGTGGATATCAATCACATAAAGATTTTAGCTGCTCACAGTAATTGTATTTATTTATATTTTCAGATGTAATTACATTTATTGATGCTGCCAGTGGAGCTCCTGCCTCCCCCCCTCCCCCCTGGAAAAAACAGTAAATTTTTAAACTGTCGGAGTCAATTTCTTTTTCTGTTTAATTATTTTTTTATTTTTTCCCCAAGTTTCAAATTTTTTTTCAGGTTTTTTTTTCTTTTGATAAAACTTTATGGCTTCAATTTAGCTCCATACAATCTCACCAATTCGGACAGTTTTGGGGGGATTTTAGACATTATTAATTGAATTTATTTGATAATGATGAATCAAAATTCTTATGATAAAAAAAATGTATCACGATAAATGATAAACAATACAGTAAATGCCCACCCCTCACTTGAATTATCTATTTTCCCCTTAATAAATTAAGTCTTCACTTGAAAACTGTATTTTGTACTTACGTAGGTTAATTTAGACTGATATTAAGATTTGCTGCATTATATCAAGCACACAAAAGAAAAAGAAATCCGTAAATACTTCCTCATATGTAGAGGTGTGAGAGTAAAAAGCAGAAATGTACATAAAGCCACAGCATAAACAGGAACGCCTTCTCTGAGGAAATAAAGCAGAGGGTTCAGCGAAGTGTTGACGAAGGAAATAAAATATTTTCTTACTTCCAGCACAACTAGAAGAGAGTTATGAGCAGTGTGCCAATGCAGCAAACAGCTGGCCTCATTTGCATAATACCCATCAGGCCCCTCTTTCCCTCCGGCTGCCTGTCAGCTCACGACCGCGACACGCACCAATAAATACACGCGTGACGCCACCTTTCGCTTCATCAGGCCGCCGTACATTTACAGGCTCCCTGCTCGAGCATTCCTCTGGAATGCTGTGACTCTTTTTTATCAGTCAAGCAAATTCAAGCCTCCTCTGTGGATTGATAATAATAATTAAAAAAAAAAAGAAAAAAGGCTTTTTAAGACTTTTGATTTTAGGGGGGTGGGGGGGGGAAGCCCCTGCTAATTGCTTCTGTGGAGAAGCACCGGAATGATTTAGCTTTTATGCTGATGATAAAACGCTCTTAATATCATCTTTAAAGAACAAAAGAGCAGGCCCATGAATCAAGCTACGGTTGAGTAGCTGCAGTAGGGCTGAGGAGACGGTGCTTAGGGAGAAATATACTTAAAGACAACCGGGTTAGGAGAGGTCTCCCATCAGCCTGGCACAGCCGGGTTTTATGGCAGCATAAGCTGCTCTGTGAGAGATCACCGAGGTCTGATTTGTGCGGGCTGAATCGGACTTCGGGGCAATATTTTACCAGCCGAGATCGTCTTTGTGCCGGAGAAAGGCAGCAGCGGTGTCACTGCAGGTAGAGTTAAAGGGGAAGTGTTATGTAAAAATGACTTTCTTGAGCTTTAGGTCTTGTTAAAATGTTATTTATTCATCAAAAACATACCTGGAGTGTTCCCTGGATTCTTTCATGCATGTTTGAGAAATCTTTTAATCACCCGTGGCAACCATTCCGGTGTGCAAAACGCCCGGGTGGACCTAGCTCCGCCTTCTAGGACAAAGCTTCACTCAGCATCTTCAGACTAGCCAGCAGCAATTAGCAAACACCTGCTGAACTCATTATAAGAGCTTCTTCTCAATGAAACGCTGCTAAAAACGTTTCAGAAAGAGCAGGACTTTCTTAAAGTGACACAGGCCCAATTTCAAGGCGTTAGATTACAAAGTCTAATTTCTTTTAAGTTATATTTTATATATGCAACAACTGAAGGTAGCATGTTAACTTGACTGTGCTCTAAATTGACCCTATGTGCCTGGTAAATACATAACACTTCCCCTTGAGAAATCTGCATCTCTATTTCTCGTCAGATTCCACTTTCTGCTTTGTTCCCAGAGAATCAGCGTGGTCGCTGTACGGTTACGGAAGCCGAGCTTTTAGTTATTTCAACATGCAGTTTATAGCAGGCAGGAAAATGAGCCGGTTACCCCTGGAGATTAACACTATGGCTGTGTTTACCGGATTAACTGCAATGATCGGCATTGATCTCCACTGTCACCGTAACGGGCCCGCAGCGTGCATTACGGCCCCTCAGAGAGCCGTGATCCCAGCCTTAAACAAAGCCTCTCCTTCAGCCGCTGCAGCGTGACGGTTTTTAACTGTTTCTCTGGGAGGATTTTTATTTATTTTTTGCTTTGTTTTTGTTTTAATTATAAAAAGAAAATCTCTGGTGAATCTGAGGCTGACGCTGCAAAGCAGAGCGGGGCCGACCAGCCGGCTGGTGGGGTCACGGCAGTCAATCGCTGAAGTTTCACGGATGCTTCCAGCGTGTCCGCTCAACTGATTTAGGAGGTTTTAGTGTGCCAGCAGTGTCATGTAGCTGATGTCAGGGGTTCACACAGTCCAGACTTGAATTTATAGTTTAAAGCCAGGATAGGCAGCATCTCAGCAGGAGGAGGCGGTGAGAAAGGCATTCACATTGTTGAACAAAAATTATGAAGAAAAATCTCCTATTTAAATCATGGTTTTTTGCACCGTGTGAAATTACAACCTTCAGGCATAATTTTGTGATGTTTACATGCAAGTATAAAAACCTCCACAATTTATATTCCCATATATTCTGTGTGTGTGTGTGTTGGGGGTGGGGGGAGAAATCCCAATAAATAATTGTTTTCAAGAAATATCAGCACACTTGACCCAAACAGTTCCTGTTTTGGTTATAAACATGACGTAAAACAGACGTCCATTTCTGAGAACACGTCTTTCAAGTAGAGCTGATATGTGTCCAAACCCGGGAAATTGCTGCAGAAAGATCTGCCTAAGCTTGCCCTTACAGAAAAGTCCGAAATTATCAATACCCTTGGAAGTATGAATTGTGAATCCTATCAGTTTCTGATAGGAAAAGACACACACATCTTCCAACAGGCAGAGGATTGAACTAGCAACTATTTAAAAAAAAAAAAAAAAAAAACTTCAAAAATTGGCATGTCAGCCTAAAACATACAAAACAGAAAAGGACTTGACTTTAGGTTTTTATTTGGATAAGTAAGGATCTAAAACATATGATCAAACCTTATTGTGTTGATGAAAACACAATAAGGATAATAGTATAATATTTTCTGACATTTTCACTTTGTTCTGTGACTTGAAGCGGTTGAGGCTACCGTTGACTAGCTGCTAAACCCTTGATAGCTACAGTAGCAAAGGTATATTAGTTCAGATATCTATGCTAGCTAACAAGCTACACCTGCTAGCAAAGGTAGCAATAAACCCTTGATAACTTGCTAGCAAGGGTAGCTAGAGCATATTACCTAGCTAACTAGCTAGCTTTTGGGTAAATTCAAATTTATAGCCAGATGGCTGGACGACGTTTGTTTTCACCACTGATATGAGGCTTACGAAGCCGTGTGCAGTGTGAGAACCTCAAAGATTTATGCTAAGAGTCAGAAGCACACCAATAAATTTCCCAATTTATGCTATGCTTCATTGTAATACAGCAGGATCTCCCAAATATCCACTATATTTACATTTTTAATTTTTGGTCTTAAATTTAATTCATTGTCACATTAAAAGGATCTTAAAAAGTATTTAATTAGACTTGCTGAAACTTGCAGAAACCTGGCTTTAAGTTAGATTTTTTTTTCTCAAAAAATATATCTGATGAAAAACAGTAGCATGAATTTAGTTACAAAACAACATACTTTTTCTGTTCTGCATTTGAATTTATCACACCTCAAATGACAACCATAAAACAGGTACATTGTTGCCTTGGAAATGCATGAATAACAGATTTTTTATGTTTTTTTTTAGTTGAAAGCTGCTTGAATGCTTATGCTGGGGCTCCCCGCTGAGCCTGCAGTAGAATGGAGATGTTTAATTGCATCCAAAGACAACCATCTCCTGTGTCTCACGGTGATAATACCGAGTTGGGCTCTCTGAGGTGGTAAATTTTAACACTTGGAGCAATTTACTCCTAGAACTTTTTTTTTTTCTTTTTCATTATTTCACAACGCAATATTTCCTCTGCCCGAGCAGGAGCCGCTGGTTCTGGAAGTACACAGATTCTTTTATGTGCTCTCTCGTGGTGCCAGATCGAGCTGCTCGCCTCCGAGAAGAAAAGCTATTTTCTCCTGCTCCTGTCGGCCTGTGCATCGTTTCACTTTACATAATACATCACAGAACAGAAGGTTTGCTAATCTGCATCAAGGAACGGTCCAGAATCAAGACGTCGTTTGATGTCGTCTCAGGCGCGCAGCTAATGTGCGACCGAATAGCATGCCGCTGCCGCCGCCTCCTCATTGTTATGCAGTAATATTAAAATCTGGATAATAAAACATTTTCTACTTATGAGCCTTGGGTAGTCAAACTTAATAAATTACAAGGCAACTTTTCTTCTGGACCATAAAAAACGGCTCTGAACGACTTTTAAATATCCAACTATTCCATAACAGCTTATGTCTGTTGCCCATAAAAATATGGTCATAAAAATCTTTATTGCTCTTGGCATTACAGAACAATACATGGAGAACCCCTAGTGCTCGCTCTTTAGTATTATTCATTAGGTTCTGACACAGACCAGTGACTGTTTCTAACTCTGTATGTGTGCGTGTGTGTGTGTGTGCGTGTGTGTGTGTGTGTGTGTGTGTGTGCACGCGCCGTGGTCTTTTAATAAAATATGCCCTGCTGGGCTCTGTGTTGCCAGTTTGCCAATCAGAGCATGGCCACGATATGCTAATCACACGCGCAAACACACGCAGACGTAAACACACACGAGAAGAGTAATGCACACACACACACGCACGCGCGCGCTCACACACGGTAGGAGAAGCAGTGTTTTGATCTACCAGGGCTATTACAGACATTTTAAAATCCTATGAATATAAAGAAGAGAGGAAAGGGGGCGGAGGGAGGAGGATGGGAGTGAGTGGAGGAAGATGAGAGAGATGGGCGAGAGAGGAGCAGAGACGGAGAGACGGCAGATGGAGGGAGGGAAGAGAGAGGGGGGAAAATAATGTTTCCTGTTCGTCTTATGTACGCAACAGTTTATTGTTCAGTTCAAGGGAACAGAGCAGGAGAATGCATCAGAGAGATTATGTGGAAGATGGTCAATTAAAGGCCTCTCATTATTTATTTGTTAGTCTTTTTTTGCTTTGTGTTTTGTTACTTTACATTACAGGAGGCTGACAGTGAGATGCGAGTTAGATTGCACATAGTCTCAGAGAACTTTGGGACAGATTGTGGGATTGATGGGAAACGCTCGCCATGTGATTGGCCGAAGCCTCAACAGGCAAAAAAAATTCTCTGTTGTCTGGTTCAAATAGATGCTCGTTTTGTAAAATGGAAATGATGAGGTGAGATATGTGCACTACTCAGAGAGCCTGACATGAGCTCTAACCCTTATAGGAGGAGGGCCTTAGTGCTGTCAGTCATCCTTGTGTATGTACTTATCCCACCCTCCCCCTTTCTCTCTGCTACACTAGAGCTGGTTCCTCTCATAAGAGCCTGCTGTAAATGATCAGGCTAGTTTACAATGACATATTAGGGCTGTTGTAAGAATCAAGAAGGAGTAAATTTTCACCAAGAAAGTCAGAAATTTTGAGAAAATACTTTGAAATATCTGCATTTTCTACTTACCATGTCAATACACTGTATCATGAATGATGATGATGATGATGATGATACACAGTTTTCATGAAATATAAGTTGTTTTTCTGATATTAGCATGGTCAGCAGCATGTAGCTGAGGTTGATTGACAGCGCTAAGACCCTCCTCCTGGCTCTGATTGGTTGGTTTTTACAGGGAGCAGTGCATTTCTTCAGACAGAAATTGTAGCTTGATCTTTTCACAAATTATCTGTCACAACATGGTGATAGTTTTAACAAATATGTAAAAAAAACAAATTGTTTTGTAAAAGTCACATAGTGTAGCTTTAACGCAATAGAGAACTACTTACAAGGATTAAACTACAAGCTTCAATGCACATGACAACTTCAATATCATTAGCGGCTAGGGTTAGCAAGTCATTCTTCTTGGAAACCTTTAATATTTTTTCTATTAGTTTATTTTTCTACCTAATGATGGAGGCTTGGTCAATGTATGTGTTTCACAATGTTGTCAGCCAACCAAACAAGACGTTTTTATTAGCTAACTCTGTCAACACAAACGGGCAACTCAGTAACTATTTCCTTTCCTTCATAAAAGCTACAGAATATCAACTTAAATAACTCATCTCACCATATTGGCAATCTAATAGTATCTTGAACTTACACAAGTCAATATTGATGCAGTAACTTTCACTGATAGAGAATGTATGTAGGATTTTTTAATGTAAATAGTTTCCAGTAGAACTTTGCTTCTCACAAAATCTTATTTCCATTGAACATCAAGGCACAATGTCTTCTGTAGGGAAGTTTTTCTTTCCCCTGACCGTGTCATGACACTGAGTAAAATGTTTTTGTAGGACCAGGTATTTTTTTAACATATGGCTCTGACACAACAACACTTTAAAAGGGACAATGCTGTTCAGTACAACAAGACAACAGTCAAGACCCATTCAAGGAACCAGTATTGGCTAATACAGTCTTGAGGAAAAAGAGAGTTTCTATTATTGTCAGTGGAGTCATTGAGAAAACTCAGTGCGCCAACTATCAGTCTGGGAAGAGTTACAAGGCCAGTTACGAACTACTTAAAATCCACGATTCTGCCATGAAAACAATAATTCAAAGGTGGAAAGCATTAAAAACCACAGATAATCTCCACAGGAGTGGACAGTATCGTAAGTTCACTTTGAGATCAGACCATAAAATGCTCAGAGAAACGGAAAAAAAAAGAAAAAAGGAAAAGCTCTAGTGTAGACTCAGTTTGCCAATCTGCATCGCAACATCTGACATGCTTCAGATGAAGGATTTTTCCACTTGAGTAAGTAAGGAAAACAGGTGATCAGTCACAAGATCTATCAAAAAGTCCTTCGCAAATGTCTTCACATCTGAACCTAAAGGCGAACCCGCTTCAAGTTGGCATAAATGCTGCTTTATGAAGTGGAGGACTCTTATTAATGTACATAAAAAAAAACCCTGCAGTGAAAACAGCTGGAGTCGGGAGTGCAGGGTCCAGGAGAGGAGAGGAGAGTGAAGGAGACTAATAGGGTGATTAGAGGGGAGGAGAGCTGCTGTTGAGAAAAAGACTTTGTGCTGGATTATTTTCCCTTCTTAGGAGCTTACAGAGAGCTAGCGGGTGTTTTACACCTCATCTCTTAACACCCTCAAATCCCCTGATTTAAACCGCATGGAGATGCAAGGGAGACAGAGTGGAAGAAGGGCGGTCGAGCAGGACAGGGAAATGGGCCAGCAGAGGTGAAAGAGCAAGGGGAGTGGAAGAAATGACAAGACAACAGAACAAGTGTTTAAAGTGTTCACATTTTAGTTTGAAAAAAATAGTGGAAGTAGCAGAATAAACAGGTAGGCGCTAAAAAGCCAGCGAAGGTCCTCGAAACATGGGCTGTCATTTTGGCAGAGGAGAGTAGCGGTCTGCTCTGTGTCTTGTGTGTCATCTTGTGAGTGTGTCTGGCCCTGCTGGTGTGAAATACAGCAGCAGTGTTTCTGGCTGCAGTGCAAACACGCTCAGCTTACCTGTGAAGTCACACAGGTCTCACCTCACTTTACAGCTCTGTTGTTGTCGGCGCCCAGGCCGAGGGCCAACACCGACACCACCGATGCTGCTTAGTCCACTGTAGGGGAAGCTGCCATAGATTTACTTTATCCTTTAGCACACTTTGTGTTGTACATCATAAAGGGAGCAGACAGATAATAATACAGGAGAGCAAGAGGGTAAATTATATCAATGCAGACTCAAGAGACCCAAAGTACAAAACAGGCTTCCTGTCAGCAGTAGATTACCTGGAGCCACATAAAGTCCTAAGATTAATTGATATTCAGCAACTATAACCTGCAATTTTAAAGGGTTTAAAAGGCTTTGTCTGTTTTTATGTGGTGTCAGAGATAAAATTAAGCATGCCAACAGTCACACACACTTGTCTTACCTTTAGTAAAAAAACTGTTGCTCAAAACCTTCCACGTGTCAACTTTTAATCATCCATTATCTCGATTTATGGCCCTAAGCAACCTGGTTTTGAGTGCTTCCCTTGTATAGTATGGTATTCTTGAAAGTAAGGTGTTTCTGTGGTGGTTTGGATGAATCCATCCAAGCATTGCCATCTGCTTATTGAAACAGGTCATGAGGGTTTAAGGTTCCAGAGGGGAATCCAGACATCTGCCTCCAAAGCAACTCTTTCCAGATAAATCTGGGGGTTCTCAAGACATAACAAGGCCAGAAGGGATTTTCATAAAGACCATACACTTTGTTTTGAGTCTGCCATGAGATTTACCTAGTAAACCTCCAGAGGGAGGTGCCTAATAAACACTATGATCAGATGTACAAACCTCTACAGCTGACACAGCAGTGACTCCACTGTGAGGCTCTGGCCAATGTAGGAGCTGATCTCCCTACATCCAAGGCTATGTCCATTCACCTCGTGAAATATAATCATTTCAGCTGCTTCTACCTAGAATGACCTCTTGTTTTTATGATCATACATAAAGATTGGGATTTAATGTAGAAACATTTTGGTCCCCAATCAAGCCGAGTTTACCAGACTATCAGGTGTGGAGTGAGCAGAGTCCAGAGTGTTTGGGTTGTGTGGAAGATGATCCAATGGCAAAGGTGGAGGTTGGACAGGTTGGTTTGATGGAGATAAAGGTTGTTGGTCATGTTTGATGATCCAGAAGCTTATGGAAGTGATTGAGGACGATCCCAGGAAGTAATGTGGAGGTATACTTTCAGGAAACACACATGAAAACAACTTCTGAAAGGAAACTCAGAAGAAAGTTTGCATGAAGTAATAAAGTTCTGCAACAAGGAAATACACAGAGGGCTGGAGGGACCACAGAGGTTAACTCTCAGGCATTGAAGAACTGGCAGCCAGCTGCATTCATCCAGCTTGATGCAGAGCAGGTGTCCGACAGCACCTTGCTCAGCCCCGCCCTCCACGAAAAACCTGCATCTGCAGCACAGAGAGAAGCATCGCACAGACAGACAAACTTTGACATGATCGCTAATGAGAAACATAATGTTGGACATGTTCCAAAACTAACTAACAATTCAGTTTACCTTCCATGAGATTTTGGAATATTTATGTCTGTCATCTGTGAAAATGCTACAAAAAACAAGCAGCGGTATGAAACTGAAGTAGGAAGAGACAACATGGCAATTTGTTGGTACAAAATAGAGCCATAATCATGAAAGATCCCAGCTCCCCTTGTTTCTAAAACGTAATTAACATGATTAACGACGAGGTTTTCTCCGTTCTGCAGTAAAGTTAGGGTCATCAACCGGTTGCTGAGGGGATTTATTTAGTCCTCCGATAATTATGCATGTGCGCGGACACACACGCAAACACACATTCGATGCCCTGTTGGTGATAGCCCTGGTGTTCCCACCCCCTTACTCCCCGTCTTAAGAGGCACTTTTAGAGTTAGTGTGGAGACGTCACGCTGAGAAGCCCACACAGCCAGACCACACACACACAGCAAGCACAAACACACTCGAACAGATCCCGTCAACAGAACAAATCAAATCTGCACCGCTTGAATTTTGCCTCCGCATTCTCACACACGCACACACATACACACATGCGCGCACAGACCTGCCAATCATCCTCTTGTCTGCTCCACACACTGCTGGTGGAGTGTGTGCGTCTGTTTCCTGGTGCTGCTAATTAAAACAGAGGTTCTGTGTGTCTGCATAAAGCTCCTTTCTTTCCATTAATGCAGCCGAATGTGTGCTTGTGCTCAGCTTATTCATACAAGAGGGATACTTTACCTCTCTGTGAGAGTGTGTGTGTGTGTGTGTGTGTGTGTGTGTGTGCGTGCGTGCGTGTGCGTTAGACAGCGAGCAGAAGGTGTTCTGTTCACAATTAATCACAGCAGTGAATCTAACTCCCCTTTTTTGTTTAATTTAGATTTCATCCGGAGCACTAACTACAAATTGCGGCATCTGCATAAATAATTCAGCTGTTATTAATATCTTACCTAGTTTTTCAGTCTTTAGGACGATCTAATTTGCACTTTTACACTACGTTTATACACATGACATGAGACGTTAGCGATGCTAACATGGCCGTTTTTGACCTGTGTAGCTGTCTGAAGTGTTGTGAGCTGCAACCGTGGCAACAAGGTATTGTTTTAACAACTGAGATCAGCTCATTGGCGTCTCAAAAGGCTCAGATAATACTTGAACTATGACCCCGAATCCCAAAGCAGTTGAGAAGAAGGCTTCGTGGGTGGAGAGTGGGACCAAGGAGCAGAGAGATAATTACTCGTGGCTTTAAAAAAAAAAGTTGAAAATTTTGAACTAATATGAGTTGCAACATTTAATTTCCCTTCAGGATCAATATTTTAATATTTTTTTATTGAATTTGAATTAATCTGAGAATTAATCTGAAGGTTTCTTACTCATCTGTTCAAGACTAAATCCATCCTAAAAGCAAAACAGATATTGGATCCCTCTTCATAATAAAGTTCCTTCTGGACATTATTTTTCCAAGGTGTAGATCAGACAAATTGAAAAAATAATTTGTTCCCACAGTTTCAAAGTTTCTGAATGATCTTAAATTACCTGATATATCTTTGCATTTTTCCTTTTTCTCCAACATTTTTCTGTCTGGCGATCTGATCATACAGGCAAAGATTTAAAAATTAGTGCCAAAAGCAAATGAGGTGGATTAGCAGTTCTTGTTCACAGTTGGTAGCGTCATTCAGGACATGCTATGGTGGAATCTTGTGTCTGCTCTCTGGATTGTATCAGTTAAATTTTTTAAGGGGGATTTTGCCACATAAATTTGACCTACTCATTAGTAAATTATAAAAAGGCTTTTAAAGTCAACAGATAGTCTGAGGACGCAGATTTGTAAGGAACGTATCTTAAATGTGATCGTAGATCAGATTTAAGACAACGCTTTTTTGTTCTTCTTTCTTTTACTGACCATATTAAAAAATTGTTTTATATGAATAACAATAGTGACTGTAAATTACAGTCACAAAAGTGTAAACACTTTTGCAGTAACTTACAGGTATTAAGCTGATAAAGGAACCTCTGTGGGAGTCCGGGGTCTTTAAGCTTCGTCTACAAAATGAGAGCAATCAATCCATAGCCTTACCACAGAGGACGCATGTTTAGCAATTTCACACAATGGGCTAATAAGACATCGGCCTTTAACAGCTGGTTAGATCTAGTGACACTTTGAAATATCACAGCAGCGGCAGCGGGAACAATACAAGTGGTGGCCGATTCCACTGATTTCTGTTCAAATCAGACACCGAGTACAAAGCCAGATACTGTCTCCACGTCACCCCCTCTGCGGCTGGCCAACTGCAAATATCGGAAAAGGCATTCTTCCTGTTTACAAAGGCACTGAAAAAAGGTCTGTGTGTGCAGCCAAAAACCTTAATTGGACATAATAATTGTTAATAAAAAAAAAGAAATTCCAATATTTTTGTCTGTGTAGTCGGGCCTTGCTGGCTCATGTAGAGCTGTAATTCACCTGCGGCTGTGATGAGGAGAGGGAGAAGAAAGCATTTAGTTCAGCCTTTCTGGTGGCATCCAGTGTCCTTTTGCTACTGCAGCCTTTGAGATTCATCAGGGGCATTAATATCATTCATTTTGGATTTTGAGAATATATGTTTTTCCCCCGGGTGGATTGAAGATACAACAAAAGATGTTAAACAAGACAAAAAGCAAGGATAAAGCTTCCAAAGCCATTGCATCATCATCTGGGCTTTTGTTAATTGTTTAAGATTGAAGAATCTTACTGTTGTTTGTTTACCTTTGGGTTTTAAAGAAAGTAATAATAATAAAAAAGAACTCAAACTATTTTTGTATGTTAACAAATACAAATATTTTTTGGGATTTTAACCGACTGGAAAAACCTAGTCTGATTTAAAATGGTTATACTTCTGTTTATAAAGTGTGGACAAATATTCGATTTGTGGAGAAACCACACACTTTTTTGTTTATTGCCATCAGCAAGCTTCTGGCGCAGTTCCTACTGGGTCTCTGTTCACTTCTCATGGTAGTGTTGGTGGAGCTCATATCAATTTGACCGTTTCCTGACACGGACATGACTTTTATTTATGGCCTCTACATTTTCAAAAGCGTTATGGTTGGGACCATTTCAGTAAGCACAGTTGCTAGGTGGCATTATCCTTTCCAAAACCAGCCTTGATGTGTGTTTGGGAGCTCTGCTGGAAGACCCCAGCTCTGTTCAAGTTTCAGCCATCTGACAAAAACTGTCAACACTCAGATGAAATGAAATGGTGTTCAAGATCAAACACTTACAAGCCACAGGAGCACCTCTACCACTCGGTGGAGGAAGTTCATCATCACCTTTCTGCCTTCACTATGAGTTTGTAGGACTGGCTTTGCAGCTAGCTAACAGTTGCACCAATAAACACCAGGAAGCGTCTTGATATTTACTTAAATGAATAGTGTAAAACTGGAACATACAAAAAAACATATTGAATTGAAGTTACTGTTACTGAGATAATTCACAGACGCAAGGTAACATTAGCGTTGATACAAATAAGAAATGTACCTATTATCAAACTAGGCTGATGTGCAGCCTAAAAGATCCACAAATAACTAACGATTAACATGATGCTAATTTAACACAGAAATTTTTAGATTCATCTCCAAAATGTTATGAAGAAAAAAAAAACAAAAAAACAAGGAAATTTCAAAAGTTGAAAATGTTCGTTTGTTAATGTTCTGAATTTCAAGAATTAAAATCTCAGAAATTTCAAGATTTTTTTCTACAAAATTTTGGAGATTAATCTCAAAATTTCAGAATTTTTTCAAGCAAATTTTTTGACTTACCAAATTCAGAAAGTTCTTTGTTTTTTCTAGAAAATTTCAGATTTTTTTTTTTTGCTGTAAATTTAATTCTTTGTTTTTTTTATCTACAATGGTCGTAACATGCCGTTGTACATTTGTGTCTAACACAACAACACTTTATAACAGAACAACACTCACAAATTGAACTTTCCCGGCAGTCAGTAAAGCATAATAGAAACATTTCTAACTTCCAAAATATGGCTTATAGCTTGACTCAGCTAACCTACAGGAGCCTTGTAGGACAAACCGTAACAAAATCGAACTATAACTCTCAGAGGTGCTAACTGTTGGTAGCATCATGGTGAGGGTCATGCACAGAGTGAATGGAAAAAGAAAGAAGGATGACCTTCTCTTAATTCTTTACCTTCACCTCTGCAGCTTGGACACAGTTCGGCATTCCAACAAAACGTTGATCCAAAACACATTAAAACTGATGCTGAAATGGACGAAGCAGGCAAACATTTAGCGTCCAGAATGGCACTGACCTCAGCACTAATGAAAATGTATGGAATATGCTTAAAGGCCTGGTCTGCCTCATTTAGGAAACAATGTAATATGATTGAATTGATTGATTGAATATGATTGAATCAAGTCTTAGCTGAAATTACTGAGCTTCAAAATGAATCCTGTAGAATGATTTGATATCGTAATTAGCATCAGGACTGGGCATTTCAGGTTCGATCCAGCGGCGATCATCTGGACGTTCATTCATGGAGCGGGGGCCGTTTGCAAAGACGGAGTGAAAGTGAGCAGAAGAATTTCCTCTTAGAGCTTTTCTTTGGGGGAGAAAAAAATGATGGCAAGGTCAGACCCATAGTAATGTGCGGATGATAGTTCTTTTCATATGTGGCTATTTAAGCTTCTGCACAGGCGGTGAGAGTGAAAAAGGAATAATCATCACTCCGTTTGTGAGGAATCTTTCCAGGGGAAGGAAACATCTTCTGAAAATGTAAAGACTTGATCAAACTACGTGTCAAGGTGAGAATTTAATTCAGTGAATAAAGTGGATTCTGCTAATACAATGTAAGCACAAAGGGAAGGTAATAACAACTAGTGGATTGGGTTTTTTTCCTCCCCTCTCTTTTAAGATGGCAGCGTTGTATGTTACCTCTCAGGGAACTTTAATTTTAGCAGCGTGCCTCCTTCAGATGGATGACTCCGGGTCTCACTAATACAGATTGAAGCGTTTAGCTTGGCTTGCTGGCTCCAGGATGTGATCCATCAGAAAACAAGGCTAATGTTTTCAGCTAACCCACTCCTGGTGCAATTATATGGTCCACTGGCATTGATCATAGCTCCTCTTCTTCAATTTTTCCTCCTCTCTTCCTCCCATGCCCCCTTTAATAGCTAAGTCGGTGTTAAATGTTTGATAAATGAGTTTTGAGACCGCTTGCCCATGGATTTATTAAAATTTTATTTAAACAAAAATCTGTCTGTGTGTGTTGGGTAGGGGATAAAAAAGGTTTATTACTACACGGTGTGTGCGCGTGTCTGTTTGAAAGTCAAATAGTTTCATTACAAACTGGCTTAGGAGGAATTAGCAGAGTTTAGTCTTTGAGCCACAGTGACCACAGACTGTGAATAAACGACTGAAGCCAGCTCACTTTGCCTAACAAGTACCGCTAAGTCCTAAACTACAGGCCGCTATGAACCATGGCTACAAAAAATAAAAGTCCGAAAAGATGCTCATTTGAAATTAATGTCACTCTTTTGTACGAATACAAAAATTAGGTCAGTTTCACTAAATTATGTTTATTCCTTCTGACCTACAAAGGAGGGCAGAGGGGGAATTTATTGCATTGATTATCATTTATCCTGAAAAATTTCTCATAAGAAATTTGATTTATTAACTGTTCGAGTCAAGTTAGCAAACAAGTGAGACTGTAGCTGGAATTGAGTTTATGTGAAGTCAAGTTTTAACTTCTAAGATAAAGATAGTAAAATCTACTGTACAAGTTAGTTACTAGCTATCTAGTAGTAGTAGTAAAAGCTACTAAGTTACTACCTAGTTAGTAATAGTGTAGTAGTAAAAGCTTATCTGAGTTAGCTACTAGCTAGTTAGTAGTAGTAGTAAAAGCTTCTAAGTTAGTTACTATCTAAGTTAGCTACTAGCTAGCTACTAGTAGTAGTAAAAGCTACTAATAGCTAGCTAGTAGTATTAAAAGCTGTTATTAGCTACTAGCTAGCTAGTAGTAGCATGACAGCAGCTCCTAGCTTAAATATGAAGCCGTTAGCTGAAAACAGCTACCAACAACATCTTTTATCAAGGTTTATGTAAAATAGTAACAGATTTATAATAGTCTGTGCTTGGATGGAAATGAAAAAATAATAATAATAAAAAAGAAAGTGTTGTAGTTTTTGCATTAATCCTGGATTTTAATTTAATTTCATGACTCCCTTTATTCACGTGCCAGCCTTCATAATTTAGAGTTTTAAAAAAGAAGCCAGCAGAAGAGAAGTACATAAATAAATAAATAAATAAATAAATAAATTTCAGTCTCACTATATTGTCTGAACTCGAAATGACCTGTTTTAACTGAGACGAGACCAGAATCTTATTCCTCACTCTTCAAGCTCGTACTCACCAAACAAACATAAAGTGCTCCGAGCTTCCGGCACATACATACGCAAGTGGAAGGCCAATTAGCACAGGGTGAAAACGTTGGGCTTATTTGAAGCAATGTTTCAATGACAATATTTAATTGGATGGTAAATCAACTCCTTATCAGCCTCTCCACAGCTTGGTGGGAGAGAAGGAGAGAGAGACAGGAGAGGAAAACTGGGAACAAGAGGAAGAGGAGCTGACAGAGAGTGAAGGAGAAAAAAAAACAAATAAGAAGAGATGAGAGACTCATGTCGAGTGGAAGAGGTAAAACTGCGTATACTGCATCTGTGCAAGATAACCAGGGCTGTAAACCAAAAGGGCTACTCGGGGACTTCATAATGGTCATGTACCACAAATGTGATTAAAATTAAAGCTACACTGAATAAATAAATGATTGGATTGTCAACAAATGCTCAGTTTATGATTTTTATTTAATTTTGCCAGAAACATTTGTGAATTCTTTCCTTAGTTAAAAGTTTCAAATTATGATGTCATTATGTTGTCAAATATTGTGATGTATATTAGTACATTTTGAATGATGATAAATGATCATAAACACGTGAAAACAACGATTACAGCTCAGAACTTTTGAATGTAAAGAAAAATAAAGATTAATTGCGTTACATTGTATGTATCGTATGTAACTTTTATAAAAAAGTTTGTTTTGTTTTTTTTACTGATTTGTTAAAACTGTCTCCATGTCCTGACTGTTAAACATGAGATAGATAATCTGTGATCAGATCAATCTCCTTCATCTCCTCCCAGAGCTACTATTGCCATATGAAGCAATGCACAGCTCCCAATTAAAAACAACCAATCAGAAGCAGGAGGAGGGTTTTAATGTTGTCAATCATCCCAGTGAATGCGCTACTAAATGTGCTAATGGCGGAGAGACAAGTTAGTTACAGGAAAACAGTTTAGCTGCCATCATCTGTGGCTGTGCTAACATTCTGCAGTGTAGCAGAGAGCCACACACAGGGTGATTGACAGCGCTAAGACCCACCCCCTGGTTGGTTTTCTAGTTTGCACTGGGAGAAGATGGAGGACCTCAATTTTTATTTTCACATATCTGTCTCATACCATACAGTCATGACATAGTGACATTTTCAACAAATATGAAAAAATATATATATTCATTAAAATAAAAGTTACATACTGCAGCTTTAAAATCTATGAAACTAATTAATGAAAATTTACACGGTAAAGTCCCGTTGTTAATATCAAAGAAAACCAGTGATTTTAAAACACCTCCTTAGCGCTTGTGTGCCGCTAATTGGACCATATGTGCCTTTAAATGTAAATATCACTTCGGCCTCTTGAAAACAAATTTTCATCTCCCCCATGCTGGGTCAAGAAGTGGCTTGAGTGAAAACAATCGACTTCATTATGCATCAGACGCGCTGATGTAGTGGCAGCCATAATCACGTGTTTTTACAACCTCCTCCCTAATCCAGTGTTTCAGTAAGCACTCTCTGCTACTTGCTCTGAGTGCTGTCTGTAGTTATGCTGTCACCAAGCTGTGGAAAGCTTCTCTTTTAGCTCGAAGGGCGGTCGTAGCGTTGCATACGGTTGTAATGGCTGTAATACGATGAAGGAAAGTCATCCAATCTAGGAGGAAAAGACTACGTTCATTGGGAGACTATGAGTATAGATCACCCTGTCTGGGGGAGGCCTGTGTGTGCTAAACTGACTTCAGTGGACTCAATCTTTAGATTGTCAGACGGGTCAACTCCTACATAAACATGTGGCGCACGCACACACACACACACACACACACACACACACACACACACACACACAGACACATATTCTCCTCTGAGGCGATGCTTGTGATCTATCAAGCATGCTGGTAATCCCAGCAACGGCGGTCACTTCAGCTCTGTAAACAGCTGAAATATGGATGATAAAAGAAGCAGATGAAACCGAATAAACGAGGAGCCCATGGACAAGAAAAAAATCCTTGAAGATTTTCCAAACCGTGTTGGACTCGGCTCTGAGCCATAGAGGACTCCAAACTTCAATCACGCTGTCTGGATGATTGGCAGTCTTCATTTGACTTTGGTATTTTTTTCATGACAGCAGAGCAGAGGAGGCTTTTCTGCTTTTTTGGCCTCAGAGAGCTGCATTAAAAGATGGAAGTTGGATACTTTGTGTAATTCTGACAACACAGTAAACCTTCTCTTTTTTTACAGTGAGATTATCCACCAAAAAAGAAACAGTGAAGCAGAACTACGAGCGGATATGCTAATAGCCCTCGGAACATGTTTGCGTTCGTCTGGCTCTCAGATTTGATTCTGTTTGACTCCCGTCTTTCTCTCCCTCTGCACATTATCCTCCTTTCTGCCCTCTTTTATCTCCCGTCGCTGCCAATCTCCTCGCGGAACATAATTATCTCCCAGTTATTGTAAATATGAATAGATTGCGCGTGTTTTGGGGGTGTTTTCAATCTCCCGTATTTTGTCAACCCACATGCATTCAGTGAGGCATTCATCTCCCTCTCTTTGCACATTCAAAAACAGAGATCAGGGGGGTGCCCGTTTCTTTAGTCTTAAACACATTAGTGTAATTACCTCCTAATGATATTTAATTCCCACACAAAAGGAAACAAGACACTCCGGTGCATTTTGAAACATGAAAAGGAAGAGGGAAGAGAAAGGAAGAGAAGCATTTTGAGAGGAATCGCATTAAATTGTGTTTGTTATGTAATTTTATAGGTGACTGTTTGTGGAGCGTAAATAGGCCCCTCGCTGATGTGACAAATTAATGTAATAAACGGAACCCATTCAGTAAATCCGAATGCAGCGTCAGGCCATAATCACGGGGGATTTTTATTTAGGAAGAAAGCAAGCTTTTTCTTTTAGACAATTAAAACTGCATTCGGTCCACTGTGGTCATGGCCTGATTATATTAACGATACAGTCATTACAAAGCAAATGATCTTTGAGATTTACTGCAAGTGTGCATTGTTGTTTTTGACAATTACCATTGTGATCTAAGGGTACATTCACACCAGCCCTGTTTGGTCCACTTTGATCGAACTCTAATTGGTTTTGCCTATGAAGTCCGGTTTGCTTTGGGGGGTGTGAATGTGCAGTCGAACTCGGATGCATACCAAAAAAATGAACTGGAAACTAAGCGTGTTTTCACACCTGATAGCTCGGTAGTCTTGGTTCGACTGGGGGCCGAAGTTGCAACATTACATTTTCAGCCGGTGTGGTTCACTTTCACTCTGCACTGTCTCAGTCAGTCCAAACTGTTTGAAAACACCCGTTCACCTCCTCACCTGTGGCAGCGCTGCACTAATAAACACTGAAGAAGACATGAGCGCAACGTCCTTCTTCAGAAAATGCAAAACCGCTGTGGCGTCAGATTTTATCAGCTGTAGGATTTCTCTTTTGTCATTGGTAGCCATTTCCCTGCCAGCCCTAGACCCGAGAGTTTGTTTTGGTTGCATTTACCCAGAACACCCTGCTTTTGGAGACGTCTCTGGTTTACCTGCTTCCACATTTGTGTTCAAATCACGCCAGAAATTACCGGTACTTCAATTGAACAGAGATGCAGGTGTTTTGGCGGACCAATAAATCTCGGTCCAATAGATTTACTGGAAATGTTGACCCTTTTTTTTTTTTTTTTTTTTTTTGCACAAAGATCAAATTTACCATTTCGATCTAATTCTTCTGAACAAACTGAACAAAACCACACAACTTATTCTGAGTTGAGAAGGAGCTTTAGATGAGCATGTTTGAGATCTTTAGTTGTGCTTCGACTGCAGGAACCTTTTCCAAAGACTGGATCTGTTTGATTCTGTTGTTTCCAGAACTAAGCCCAAATCTCATCGTTTGACAGTCTAGAATAAACGGCTCATGACTGGTTAGCCCTTTTGGTTGTCTTGACCCTTGCTTGTTATGGAATCACAAAGTGCTCCTCGCTCCTCTTAAACGCGTTTACGTTTGTGTAAACGCATCCAGATCCGGACCAGTTAGACGATGTGATGACGTTTCTTGAGGCTCTTCGAGGTTAGCCATTTTTCTTCAGAGCGGTTTCCGGAACGGGACTGTGTCGATGCATGTTTTCGGCTAACAACATGGGACTGAGCGAGTGCCTTTCGGCTAGTGTGTGCGTCTGTGTTGCATGTGTGGACATCTTTTCTATCTGAGCTGCTATTTCAGAGAGAAAGGATTTCTGCCTCAGAAATTGCCTCTGCTATATCCCCCCCACACCCCCTCCGGTCCGCTCACCCCCTTATTCATTTTTCTTTGGTATCTATTTTCTCTCAGAAATTTGTCCTTTTTCCTCCCCCAGACTTACGTCGCAGCTCTCGGCCGTCTCCCATTTCTCTTTTATGCTCTCCCTATCTTACAGTCCTTGAAATTAACTGCGATCTCGCAGTAACATCAATTAAGAGAAACCTGTGCACCACACATCCGTTTACCATGTGAAAGTCACCTGTCCATTAGGTCCATTAAAAGCTGGTTAGCAATCACTGAGCTCCGGGTTCTTTCGAAGCGCCGAGCGGCCCAGTTCATAATAATAATACACTCGGAATCAGGAACACAAAGTGTCAGCGATGCACTCCGGCGAACCGGAGCGCAGCGGGGATGAAAATGGATGGTTGAGGAGAAAGATGAACAGAAGGACAGATAAAGAACAAAAACAACGCAGCAAGCCTGAACTTACCTGTGTTTCCATTTTTCTGTGTCAACAGTATTTCACGTCGCAATGTAGCAGCTTGCTCACGTTGAACTTGACACTACGGATGTGAAACGAAGAGAGCTTTTTGGGCGCAAAGATCTCTGCTGGTTCCTGATATTTAAATCTTATTGTTTATTTATTTCACCTGCTGATTCCGATTTTTAATTTCTTTTTTTACATCTCTGGTTTCTCCGCTCCACAGCCGTAACTTAAGGAGGTATTAGAACAACATAAAAAAAATAAAAACATTTTTTTCACACTATATTTGGTTTTGGGCAGTTTTATTCGTATTTCAATCTGGAAAGACTCAGACGGAGAAAAAGGAACAATTCAAAGGTTTAATGACAGGGATGAATATCAGTTCTTTGGCGCTCGGGCCCCGACAGATGATTTGAGCTGAGATTTGATGTGAACTCGATGAACATCCTGATAACTGATTAGGGATGCTCTTCCCCCGGGGCCCGACACTGGTGGTGGAGGTCGGGACAAGGTGCCATCCTGGAGAGCCGAAGGTTGTGGGAGAAGGGGCGGTGTTGGGTTGAACGCAGCTGGGAACTGGCTGACGGCTTGGGTGTGGATCCTTTTATGCAGAGCTTGATTGATGATTGGACGTGCCGGGTGAGGTCCAGCGCTGAGGTCGGAGATGAGCATGACGCCGATGGGCGAACGGAGGGGGCGGAGTCTTCCAGCTTGAACTTTCGCTATTAGCTCCATTTTAAAACAAAGACGAAAAGGTTGAGGAGTTGACTGTCTTTGGTCTTTGCTGTCTAATATTACCAAATAGTGAAGTTTGTGCAACAACCATTACAAATTACAAAGGTTGACAACATTTCCAAAGTCAATAGTATTTATGTCAGACAAAACTCAAAAAGATAAAATGGTGTACAAATATTTCTGTTATGCAAGTATTCTCTCTTGTGACTTAAATAAACTGCAGTCTGTCTTTGACATGTCTCAACTTCCTCTAGTTTCATTTGGAATCTCTCGTTGAAAATAGCTAACTTTACGTCTTCTTCACCCAGTAACAACATCGACACTGAGGAGTGGTGTTGTCAGTGCAGTCTGGTTGCACTTACATAAGGTGTGGCGAGTGATTGGGACAAAGGTCAATCAAGGATTGTGCTACTTCCTTTTCCTTTGGTCACAATAAAAGTGACTGTTTAAAACAGTTTACTTGTTTGCAGACTTTTTAGGTAACTATGGCGCACAAATACTGCTCCTGAAAACACATAAAGGCCTCATTAGCTCACAAGTTATGCAGGAGTGTGATTTTTTTTTACTAAGCTGCACACAGGAGCTGAGTTCATTGATATTTTTATATAATGTATCTGTCTTACAGACATATACTAAGAACTTACTAAACATTTAAAGATTCACCCATTTTTTTCCTGACATTATTAAACAGACGTCCTGTTTAAGAAAATAGTAGGCTTATTTAGTAACACACTCTAAGTATGTTAACATAAGGTTATAGCCATATTTCTGCGATGCTTTTTTTGGCATCCTCTAGTCTGGTTGAACGCTCAACCAGCCTTTCTGGATTTCAAGACTGACTCATTTTTCCTGCGTTTTTATGCTTTATCCACTCAACAAAATGAAGGACATGCTTATTCACTGCTGTAAGAGATAGTTGTTCTATGATGACTCAGAATTATAGGCTTGAGTCATAACGGTTAAGAAAAGGTTATAATCCTTTTCATCCCGGTCATGAGGAAAAGTGTAGATGTTGAAGAAGAAGTGACCTGAGGACACGCCCTTGAGGAACCACTAGTAGTTTTCTCGCATTTTAAACTCTTTTCTAGTCCACAAATCAGTGTTACTAACAATTGCAAATTGTTAGCAAGATTTATTGGGTAAAACTGATTCTCGATTGCTGTTTGAGGTTTGCTGTCGGAAGAAAATGTCTCCATCCAGCGCCTGTGACTTCAGGTCTATGTGATTAATCTGCTGAAGTAGAATAACGGCTCCTGTCCAGAAAACATACAGATGGGTTTTCATTCTGTGAGCTCAAGCAGGCGCAAACCCCCGGCCTGCAGTGCCTTTTGTTGTTTCAGCAGGTTGTGATTTAAGGCTGAACATGATGTCACCCCCATCATCATGGTGGCTAAATTGCCCCTCCGTTCACGTTGGCGCTGTTAGTAATGGCGTGTGACGAAGGTTATATTGCCGTAGACTGAGACAGGTTCTGATTTCCCACTCTCCCGTCTTCCTTCGTGTCGTTGAACTAAGATCCAAGACAAGGATCTAACATGGAGAACTGCATGTGTTTGCAGTTACTTTTTTTTTTTTTTTTTTGGAATTGACCTCTTTGCAATTGAGATGATTCTTATGTATTTTCCAAAGTGTTATCACACAAGATCACGGGTCCCTCGGCTGCAATAATGGCTTGTTTTGGACTAAAAAGAAAAGCAGCTTGGTGAGCCGAAGCGGCAGAAATGAACTGAATTTGAACTAAGAAAGCAAAGACTTCCAGCTGGGCAGATGTTAATATTTCACCGAGTCCATAAATACAAACAGTGTCTTGCAAAAGTATTAACATCATTTGAACTTTGCCGTATTTTCTTACAGTCAACAGTCTGGAGCTCAGTCTGATTGGAGAGAATCTGTCAAGCGTTGACACATGTTCTCAATTGGATTTAGGTCTGGACTTTGACTATGCCACTCTAAAAATATGAATGTGCTTTAAACGTCACTATTCATTTCTAGCGCTGCTTAGATTTATAGTGCTTAAAAGTGAACACTTATCCAACTCTGAAGTCTGCTAGGGCTGCCCAGATTTTTTTTTCTTTTGATTGTTTTTATAATTTTTTCCTCCATTTCACAATAATGCACCATTTTACGTTGGTCTATTATACACAATTCCAATAAAATGCTTCACAGTTTGTGGTCGTAATGCGATAGACTGTGAAAGTTTAAAGGGAACCTATTTAGCAAAATTCACATTTTGTATATTTGATCTGATCTACTACTTCTAAAAACACCTCAAGATGTTCTTTTTTTGGCAATAATTAAATATTTCTTGGTGTCCTGAAAACCTCTCGATTGCTAAGTCACAACTGACTGGCACCGCGTCGTTACCTAGGAACCTAAGTGAAGCTCCTGCTGGTTTTACCGCTATACAATGGCTGCTGGAAAAGACAAGTGTTTTGTTTTTGACTTGCTGCATTCTTGTTGGTTGTGCAGGAGGCTCTACTTCTGTTTTTCAAAGGGACTTAGTAGTATGTTTGTAGCCATTCTCACATACAACTGTAAATGTTGATTTGGGGGCGTGGCTAGCAGCAGCTAATTTAGATTTAAAGTGACAAGATGCCCTAAAACAACTCATTCTGAATGCAGCTCAAAGCAGACAGACCTGAAGAATGATGATGTTAAAAAGAAAAAAAAATGTAATGAACATGTTTTGTATAACCTGTCCAAGGACATGCAGTAGGTCACCTGTGAGGAATATTAATGCTGCTGTAAGGCGCTCTCACAACTTAACCTTTAAACAGTCTGTTGTTAACATGTACGGTTCCTGCTCTCAGACGTTGTTTGTCTTCATTTATTTCCGAGGATGCAGTCGTGTTTTTATGATCAGACGGGCTCTGTAGACGTGGCCGCCATGTTTACACAGATTAACAGCCTGCAGCCAGTGAGCTGGTTAATCAGACCACTTACACAGACTCCCTCTCTGCCTCCCAATCAAACCCCAGGCTGGCCCTCTGCTTGTCAAGCTAAAAGTGTCCTGTGGTTTACATGACACGGGCCAAACCGCAGTCATTTCTAAATCTGAATAACTGAAATGCTCCTTTTTTTTTCTTTTTTTTTTTTTTTTTGAACACACGTCCTTATTGCTTCACTAACCCTGGTGTTTAGCATTTAAAGACCTAATTGCAGTGAGCACAATCCATCCGTCGCATCAGACGGACTGAGCTGTGGTCGTGAATTTACGGCAGCGCAGCGAGCGGGCGGGACGGCTTTACATGAACACGCAGGAATTTATGAACGCCTCGACCTCGGCTGAACTGCTCAGGGTGGAGCAGCTCGAAGTTGCCTTTGGCTGAGCTTTTGGATTTCTCCACATGTTGAAGTGATAAACAAGCGTAATAAAAATTAAAAAAAACAACTCCTCTTGGAATTTGAAGACTATTTATGGCATGTGTGTTTTTATAAACCGCTTCAGATAAAAAAACACAGCAAGAAAACGTCAATAAACAGAGCAGTGGCTGTATAACATTGAAACCAGTTGCATAATTTTAATAGTAGCCCTACAAAACCCCAAAGAAAGGGAACTTCTTGTTTTCAGCTTGACATTTCAATGGTTTTCAGGTGGTCTCTGCGTGCATAAACGGACCTCACCGGCTCAGAAGATTGGAAGCTGCGTCCACATGTTGCTTTGTTCACGCTCTGGCCACCTTTCAGTGGTTTTATGGGAGAGCTGGGTGGAAAATCTCCGTAGGAAACACAGGAGTTTACCGCTACGTTTGGAACATCTCTGGAAAACTTCAGATCTGCAGAATATAACTGGAAACAGCAACGACAGCTGAATTATGAAGGCTCTACCTTTCAATTGGTAGAGCCTTTCATGGCTTTACCAATGGTCAATGAATGGTGAAGCATTGACCATATAATTACGCAAACTGGGATTATGGAAAAAAATTCACTCAATGAAAAGACGTCAATTAAAAAAAAATCATGTTTTTCAATAAAATGTTGGTATTGAAATTGGTTTATTTTGCAAAACTGCAATGGAGACACTATTTTTGCATCGAAAAAAGTGTCTCCATTGCCTGATCAAAAACAGGGTGTTAGTAATGGCGGAAAAGACGAAGAAGACGACAGGAAGTGGTTGGAGGATAATGACGTGGCATGTTTTTAACGACTTATCGCGTAAACATATGTATTCACGCGTGATTTCGATTGCGTTTCTTATTTAATGTAAAAGCCACGATTGTGAAACTGTGCGGAATGCAGACTTAAGTTTTGTGGATGTTTGTAATGGAAACACAGCTACTCAGAAATAGATATGAAGGCTCCACCTTCCCGCTGAAAAAAGTAGCAGTACGAAAATAATCTAGCTTTACAGAAACACGTCATTTTTGAAGAAACTCACATTTGTTTGATAAAACGGTTTTGTGCTAGAATGAGGCGGTTTTTCAGCCACATTTAAATAGATGTATTTCAAAAAAGCATCACACGAGTCAGGTGACCAACAACTGGATGTGGAACGTGGTATTTTTTCCTAGGCACGGACAATCTGGTTCAGGTTGACGTCAACAACCTCAAACATGTAGCCAATGGTCCAATGGAAGAGCTTAGATCAAAATAAATTATTGGTTGACCCAGAATGGCCAAGTCAAAGTTCAGACGTAAATCCAGTCGAGAATCTCTGCGGTTCAATCTGACTGAGCGCTAGCTATTTCAACTTTTTCAAAAAAGTTCAGTGGCTAATTGTGCAAAGTTGGTAGAAAAATACACCAAGAGTCTTTCAGATATAATTGTAATGAACGCAACTCTAAGAATATTTGAAAACCACATGCACTAGTAGGCCTGTCACCGTAACAAATTCTTCTGGATGAATTGTCCCAGAAATTATTTTGATGAACAATAATATTGTTTTTTTAAAAACAATTTTGAAGTAGTATAATAGTAATGGTATAAATAATGCAAGAACACATGATCAAAGATCAATAAAATTTAAATTCCTACAAACATTTATCAATGGAATATCCAAAATAGATATACAAAACAATAGAAACAATAGATAAAATGATTTATGAAGTCTCTGTAAACAAAATTGTCATTTTTAAAAAGAAAAAAAAAAGAGGCTAGTTGAGACTGATTTACTGCTTGTTGTGACAAGTGTACGCTCTGCTTTTTGCCATGTAAAATCTCTAAAAACATTTCACTTTGTGGCCGTTGTGTAAAAAATGAAAAAGTCCCAGGAGTTTGACTGCTTTTGTTTTAGGCACCGTATGGATCAGTTATGGACTCTAAGTGGCGTTAATGTGTGAAGTTTTTAGTTTTACTTTGAGGTTGACTAGACTTTAAAACGGCTTCTGAACCCTGAAAACGGCACAAACCCGTTACGTTTTCCACAGTCAGCCCCCCACGCTTTACATGAGACATGACTCACTAAACCTGGAACGTTCAGACGTTTGGTCAAACCTGAACCTGATGTGTTGTGAACGGACCTGCCTTCTCGCCGCGTTGCTGCACTTTTTCTCCTTTTGATCGTTCTGTTTTCAATGCAAAACTGCTATTACCATTTGTTAAAGTCAGGCTTTCTGTCTTTGTTTTCCTCCAGGTCAGTCTGCCAAACGACTCCAGCTGCGTTGAAGAGATTTTGCGGGTATGTTTCCTGGACACACACACACACACGCACGCACACACACACTCTCTCTCTCTCCTATACGCACAGGGTAATTGCGCTGATTATCAGCTGTTTTCTGTTTGCTCTGAAAGACTTTGGTTCTTCTCCAGAGAATTTGATCGTAGGAAGAAATGACAGAATGAAGCGAGAGAATGAGAAACAGAAGGGCTGGAACACAAAGGATGGGAAAAGGAAAAAGAGATACTTTGGCTCAGGTCCATGATTATAGTTTTTTTTTTTGTTTGTTTTCTGTTAGATGATGTCAGGCAGAAATCTTTTCCATCATTTTTCCTCCATCCGTGTTTAGCAGAATTTCTCCAAACAACTGGTTTTTTGTTGTTGTTCTTTTTCCCACAGTTTTCCCCCTCCTGTCTTTCTGTTCTGCTCTGAATGATGTCAAAACAGATGTTTTCCCCGACAATCTTCCCTCCTCTGTCAGCAGCCCCGTCGACGAGGACGCAATCGGACGGCTCAGTTAGCTCCTAAGCGCATTCCCTCCTCTTCCTGTCTGTCTCCCTCCGCTTCTCCCTCCCTGCCTCTGTCGTTCGCCGCCCTCTCCCTTTCACAAATCAATATGCCGGTCAACAGGCTTTGTGACAGACTATCTGCTGTGAGCCGCATGAAAGGCCTCTGTCAATAATATCGGTGCGCCACTGAATCCGGCCTGTGATGTTTAGTCGTGTCAAGTGGAAAGATCAGGGCATTCAGAATGTGAGGCGGGGTGAATCGGCCCGCTCCCGCTCCTGCTCCTTCCAGTCAGCTGTCAGGGAAACGTGGCAGATTCACATGCGGGGCAGCGGAGTCTAACGGTGAGGCGGTAAAGAGATGTAAAGCAAAACATGGCGCAGCATTTGCTGTACCGACTGCCAGAACCGATGGCTTTGTCAGTCTGTTAAAGTGACGGTTCTGTTCTGCGTAAACAAAAGCCCGAGTGGTCGTGGTGGATTTGTGTGTCGTGCTGTCATGACTCCTCGTATTGAGCTGCGTGTGCTGTGGCTGAACACACTGTTCTCAGAGCATCGACTGTTTGCGTTTGCTAAGAGACTACTGTGGCCCAGAAGGGTCAAAGGGATGCAAACGCCACAACGCAACAACAGAAAACCGCAAGGCAACAGCAAAAGTCACAACACGCAACTTCAAATGTTACAACGCAGCAATAAAAAGCCACAAGGCAACAGCAAAAAGGCACATCACAACAACAGAGGTTATCATAGTTTATCGGCGCAAACGATGCAACAAATGATACAACATAACAATAAGAAGACGTGAAGCAACAGGAAAGAGACACAACGCAACAGCAGAAGGTGTGAAAGCAACAGCAACAAGTCGCAACGCAACATGAAAGGGACAACACAACTACAGAGGACACAAGGCAACGACAAGAAGTCACAACGCAACAGCAGGAAGTTATAAAGCAAGAGTAAAAAAAAACATTTTTTAGTTTTGTTTACCTTTCTGCTACAGTAAGAAACAAACCACTGAACTATTTAGTTTGAGTCCTGAATATTTAGGTTTTTTTGAAAGATCGACCTAAAAACAACTAAATAAGTTGCTGGCAGGACCTCAAGCTGCATAAGGAAAATGACATCATAATTAAAAAATCACTGCAAAAGAGGCAAAAACCAAATGACCAGAGAGAGGAGTCGAGTGTTTTGGTCTGAACTGTCAGAAGTCAACACGAGGAAATGTCAACTGTCCGTCTGTCGTCTTCCTTTCTTATGTCGGATCTGGTCACAGAGTAACAGGTCCAAAAGAGAAATCCCTCTCCACCTCATTATCGGACATCCTGAGGCTTTCCAACAGTCAGAGCCATAAATACTCTCTCCAACTACTTCTGGGTGTTCTTCTGCAGGGTTTCTTTCCAGTGGGACGTGCCCGGAAAATCTCTAAATGGAGTTATCCAGGAGGCATTTGATCAGCTGTCCAAACCGCCCCGACTTAATTATTTCAGCATGATGCCTCAGGCTGCGTCCAGCCGCCATACGTACCCAGCTAATTCCAGCTGCTTGCAGTCAGGATCCAGCTCTTTCAGCCACGGTCCACATCTAACAGCCACAGGTGAGGGTCAGAGCATAAACGGGTCGGGAAAATGAGAACTTTAACGGCCCATCTCTTTCCTCGCCGCCCGCAGCAGCGCCTCATTTTAGCAGTTAAGGACTCTCTAAATCCGTCCGTCTGTCTCTCGCCACTGCTTCATTTTCACCATCAATTTTAAACAAGACGGTAATCCCAACTCATCTACTCGAGGAAGGATTTGACCTTTGACTGAAGGCTACTTCACACTTGGCAACGAAGCGCTTGAGTTCACACTGGAGGTCGTGGCCTTGAGACCCCAACAGAACGGAGCTGCGCCGTATATCAAAACGCAATCAGCAGCACAAGATCGATGTTTCAAATGTCACAAAAGGAGCACTTGAACGCAACATTTTTCTAAGCTACCAGGCTGGACGTTTCCTGCGTTCATGCTGCAGTACAATTGGCCATTTGCATCTTCTTTTGCTGAACTTGATGCCAACACCTGATACAGATTTTAATGGGCATCGTGAAAATGGAAGAGAAAGCGAATAGTGACAATATAGGCATTGGTTATGATATTGAAATACAAAATCACAGCAGTCCTTAGCTGCCAGTTTGTATGTGTCGCTGTGTCTTTCATACATCAGCAACAGTTATGATTTGTATTTTTTTTAAAAGACCCCCAAAAAACACAAATGTTGTAAAAAAAAAAACTTAATTTATGTCGTCTAGAACAAAAAATGGCATCTAAACTGTTTTTTTTAGGTTGACAGAAATGGGCTTAGTGATTGATTTGGTGATAATGATGTGATTTATCTTTAAACAGACGTGGGCAGTGTTAAACAAAGTTTACTTGAGTTCTACTGTTAATGCAGACGTGCTTGTTGCTTTAAAGATTCGATTAATATTTTACCAGACCAGAGTGTTTTGCTATGAACATTTTTTTCCACATAGAAAAGTAGTGATTTCCTTTATTTTTTTCTTACCGTCAGTTTTCCGTATACAATAGCGTTGAATGAAAGCAGTTCAAAAGCTTCTTTATTCCATAATTAAAGTGTAACATTCAAACACCCGATCTTTCTGTGCGTTCCCAGAGACAGGCGCTGTGAAACTGAAAGCAGTGCTGAAGTGTTGCCTCCACTAATACTTTGACATTGTAGTCACACACTTTGGATGGAACTGTTATTAATATGATAAATTAGATCAGTATAAAACCTCATAAACTCCGCGCTTCAACAAGCCGGCCTGTCTGAGTCCTTTTGAAAGTGATTTTTAATGACCGTTCATCGCGTCCTTGTGAGGTTTTAGTTGACTTTTGGCGAAAAGTAATCACAGTGTACACTCAGACATTAAAGCAACTCGTTCAGCTGGAGTCAGATTAGTAGCAGCGAGTTGCATATGTGCAACTTTTGTCTGTATTTTGTATAAGTGCTTATTGTTTAGGACTTACACTCAGCAATGCTTTCTGGAATCCACCATTAACAAAAAAACATAGAAATCTTAGACCATAGAAATCTTTCAAATATATGTCAGATGACAAATTTAGCATACACATAATTGATTACAGTTCATACAAAACGTTGATAAATTTAAAAAATATCCAATAATTTACCATTTCAATTATTCACATATCTTCATGTTTCTGTCTTGTTTCATGTTCTGGTTCAACATAAGCAGCAGTATCAGGTGTTTACAATGCAAATGCATATTTGAAAGGCATGTTAACACGTATCACATTGGAACCACAAGCTTGAATATTTTAGATTGAAATCGTACATGTGAAAACCAGTCTACCAGTTTCCAAGCATCCGAGCTTCTCCTCCACTTGGCTCCTTCAGACTAGCCAGCAACAATTAGCAAACACCTGGTGAAACTGCACATTTCGTTAAAGGAGCTACTTCTCAGTGAAACGCTGGTAAAAAACAACAACAAAAAAACAAAAACATTAAGGGGTTAATAGAGGAGCCATGTTGTGATGACTTCCTGAGTTTCAGAAAGAGCAGGAACTTCTTAAAGAGACAGCGACCCAATTTTCAAAGAGTTAAATTACGGCTTGAAAATTATATTTGATGTAAATATAATTTTTTTATGTTACAACTGAAGGTAACGTAGTTACTTGATTGTGCTGTAAAATAGCATTATGTGGCTGGAGAGCACATAAAACCGCCCCTTTAATTTGTTAAAATGATGAGCTCATTTATTTTGGCCGCATGGAATGGAACTTTGCAAAATGTGAGAAACTGTAACAGCACAAACGCATTTTTAACATGGGAGAATAAATAAGCACCTTCTGTGATTAAACATTGTAGGTGATATTTGGCAAACAGATAACAGCCTGAATGTTACGCTCCCTCAGTCATGTACTGCTTTCAATATGACATTTACACACTGTCTCTCTCTCTCTCACACACACACACACGCAAATATGTTCAGGCGAAATCAGGGGTGCTGTCTGTCAAAGCGCAGGAAGTCTTCAAGGAAGGACAAAATGATGTCAGAAAGTGGGGCTGTTGCTTAGCAACCCGCCGTATTTCGTCAGGGTAGCGTAACAATTCTGTAAAGAGGGGAAAACACACCCAACACATCTGCCGATGCATTCTGGAGGACCTTCAGAAATGTTGAGCTGTTTCATGCTCTGAGCTACATACACACACGCGCGTGCGCACACATACACACACACGCATCTTCCTCACACATATGAACACATGCGTCATCGGATGAATATGACTCATGTCCTCCAAAGGGGAGAATCAATGTATGATGGGAAATCAGTCTTTTTGGCCCAGTGACCTGCTGTAAGGAAGTTGAGTATGAACAGATTGACTGTCAGAGAGAAAAGGAAAAAAAAAAAAGCGACCCTTGTTTTGTGGGAGGGGCTCAGACTGCCGTCCAATAGGAAGACGGTTCCGGGTTCAGATCCCAGACAGAACCTTTCTCTGCAGAGTTTTATGTTCTACTGGTGCGTCGGTGGTTTTTCACTGGGTACTCTGAATTCCTCCACAACAAAATCATGTGTTTTAGACTAGATAAATGTGATATTTTTAACTGTCTGAGTGAATATTAGTCAATATTTCTGTGTTAGCCTTTTGATAGACTGACAACCAATAACCTCCAGCAGGTTTGCATAAAGGGATGATGTAAACTGATGGTCAAATTGTCCTGAATTATGACATAGCAACACACTTGAAAACCAATCACATCTGTGTGTGTGTTTATTTAAATGAACATTTTACCAATTTAATTTTACTCCTTGATGTGTGACTACAAACATCAATGTATGTTTTTCCAGTACAAATATGGAATATTGCCAAAATGTTGGCAACATCCTGCTTAATTAGGTCTGGACCATATAATGTATCACGGTACATGTTTCATATCAGTCAGTATCAATAATTATTGATTTCATTTTTGTTTTAAATATCTGAAATATTACCAAACTGGTACTTGTTTTATCCGCAGTTTTCACTCCACTGCGTTGTTTTCATTTTTAACCAGTTATGAGGCACAATGGCGAAAGCTGAAACTGCTGCTGCGCAAGTTTACTCGTCAGGTTGTTGCTAGGCAACCAGAGTTAGGTTAGAGTTAGTTGATGCCACCAACCTTTCTTAGCTAGCCGTGAGAGGTTGAGCGACTAAAGCCTTTCGTCCGTCTACATCTCCCAGAATGCTGCGCGGTTCTGGATCGGACTTCAGTGATTAATCTATATATTTAATATTCAATATTCTACCAGATGTATTATCTATTGATATAGATCACTTGTCCATTGCAACATGTACTGATGTTGATTTATTGTCCAGTCCTACCGCTAATGTCAAAAAGAAACACAGTTTTCCAATTCTAGTGTTTCTGTTAAACAGGAAATGGAATTAAAATCACATGAATAAGCCTGTTCATGCAGTGAGTCATTAAAACTCATAAAAAGTGTTTTTTTTTTCCAAACTTGGAACAAAAGGTGAATGAATGCTCTCTCTACCACGTAATCATGCCACTACTTGCTGTTTGTCTTTATTAAAGACATTAAAGTCTGTGCTTTGTCAAAATCTGACCAAGTTTAAGAGGTACGAATTCTTTTACGAAACACGGTTCAGTAGAAATAACTGAAAAGCTGCAGCTTCTGTGCTGCGTTGTTGTCATGCAGCCAGACGGAGTCAGCCTTTTATTTTTTTGTAATTTAACAACTCTGCACTTAGCCGACTCTCGGTACACCGATCCCCGTGTGTATCACAACCCTCCCTGTGCAACCCAGCATTTATTCTATAAGCAATAATGAGGGTCCGCTCTGAAAGGGGGGGGAGAGGCGGGGCAGCGCGCAACCTTGATTGAACGCTGACTCCACTCCTCTGCTCCAAAGAGGCTGCTCAAGCAGTCCTCCTGCCGATGTTTTTGCTAAAGTTTAGCCGTGATCATTGCTCTTCAGACGCACGCAGAGCAGGACCAGATTTATTTCCTTCATTTGTCTGAATGTAAGAACCAAAAAAAAAACAACAACAACAAACGCCTACGTTCTGCCACTTCTCAGTAATTGTTAATGGTGACGTAATAAAAGATGTGTGTGTGTGTGTGTGTGTGTGTGTGTGTGTGTGTGTGTGTGTGTGTGTGTGTGTGTGTGTGTGTGTGTGTGTGTGTGTGTGTGTGTGTGTGCGCTCAGGAGATGACCCATTCATGGCCTCCTCCGCTCACAGCCATACACACGCCCGGGAAAGCCGACCAGACCAAGTTCCCCATCCCAAACAAGGTGAGCACACACTTTGCAAACGTAAGAAAAATTCCCTTTCTTCAAGTATGTTAAGGTTTTTTTTTAGTGCAAGCATCTTAGCACACTTGAAGTAAGACCAAACTAACGTACAAATAACTTTTCAGAAAGATATAGGAGCTTGTTTTAAGTAAATAATTCCTTACTATTGATGAAAAGTGGCAGATTGTTAGAACAGCCAGACTCAGAAATAGTTGTCTCCCACTTATTGCTCAACAATCCCACCACCAAGATTGTCTGAGACGGCTTGAAAATACTAAGTTAAATATATTTAATAATGCATTATTATTTGTACGTTATGTAACTATAGGTAAAGTTGTGTTTTAGTGTGTGCTCCGGTGGCCAAGTGATGACATTTCATTGTGCAATGACAATATTAATAAGTCTAAGTCTGTAAAACTTGAAAAATGTCTTGTTACATGTGAAATAATCTGCCATTGGAACTGGTATATTTTCATCATTATTAACGAATTATTGACTTGACACTTGAAAAGTTACTTTATTTTCTTATTTCAAGATGTTTGTACTAGAAAATTGACCAAAAATACTTGCTGAGATTTTGTGTTTTTGCAGTGTGTAGCTATAGGTGTTAATGGACTCTTTTAAGTCATTTACAAATGTTCCAGTTGTAAAAAAAAAAAAAAAAAAAAAGTCAAAACCAGGATTAATTTTCCTACTTTAAGCTCGGTTGTAAAGCAGCAGTTTATTGTCGCTTTTCATTCTGATTTAGCTTCAACTTACTCGTGCTTTCAAGCACAAAGAGCTGTGGTGGAAGAATGATTCGATGGAGATGCATGCCGCGGTCAAGGGTAAAGAAGGAAAACGTGCAAAGAAACAGAGCGAGCTGATAACGCTGACGATCTTAGAGGAGACAGCAGCAAAAACGAACAATGAAACTCTAAGAAAAAAATGAGAATTGTCCGTAGACATTTCTCATTTTGCACTCAGAGCAGCACAAAAAGTAAAGTCGCTTAACACTGGATGCAGATTGATCTATGTGAGCCACCCAGCATGATGCTCTTAGATAGCAGAAAAGGTGAAAACCCTCCTTCAGCGTAAAGGCTAACATGGTGTCTTATTTTCTTTTCTTGCACAAAAGGTTTAGTTTTGCTGTCTTTTGCATCACAGAAAATGAAACATTTTTGGCCTCCAATCACAACTTATATGCCAGTGACACGTCACCATGGTGATCCTACCGTGAGCACTCTCGTTAAAAAAGAAAAAGAAAAAAATAGTTTCAACTAGCTCAACAAATACAGTAGTCCCATTTTTTTATTGTTGTCGTTAGAAATGGATGTCACTCTGAAATCCAAAAGTGAAAAAGAGTTTTGTGCTTTTGCCTGATTGAACAGTAAGGCACCCGTTTGGCAAATTCCATTTAAAAAAAACGTAAATATAACAAAACTCATTCATTAAACTCATTTTTTCTGTTTTTTTTTCTCTCCTCTCTCCCATTTGGCCAGGAGACCCAGCATGTGACCTCAGCCTACAACACCCAGAGTAAGTCTATCAGACTGTAAACACAGCAGCTGAAGTTACGACTGACGTTGTGGTTTCTATGACGATAACGACATTCAGCATATATGTAAGGAAGCGGTTTGGACTGATGATCACTAAAAGTTTGATAGAGCGTTCATGCGATTGATGTGAAAGTTACATACGTGTGAACTTATATCATAAAGTGCGATGTTTTATCTTTAGGTTTTTCTGTGTATTATGCAAAACAGAAACAATATTTTTGTAAAAGCTGACAAAGGGTTCACAATCTAAATATGTAAATATTTCACAGTGGGATCAGTTGAGATTGTTATGTAACAAATACAGATTCATAAAAAAAAAATGGAGGAGTTTGATGTGAAGGAACATGAGTGACCTGAACCAGACCTTCTCACCCAACATCAGGAGTTTATGCTTTCATTTAGAGGAAATCCTCCATTTTATGTCTGGTTATGTAAATTGCGCCACCTGAGTGAAGTTGCCTCCCACCTTCTCCATCCTCCATCATACTGAACAAAATTAGTGTCAAACGTTTGTGCAGCAAAAATCTTTTATTTGTGCTGCTGTCATTTTAAAGATATTGATAAATGTCCCCAGAGGTCATCAAAGGTCAACCAGCCAGTCCACATTTTCAAAACCAAGCAAAATTGTCAATGTCAATCAACTGTGATACTAAAAAGGTTTAGCCGCACAAATATAGCAAAATTAATTCACATCAGTTTTGTTCTTTGTCGATATGAGCAGATAGGACAGGTTGACCTCTGATGACCTCTGGAAACTTTTTATTTAAAGTCTTAAAAATTATATCGGCACAAGTGCAAAAGCGGCACAAAATAAGTTGCATCATATTTTGTCTGATTTTCCAAATCTGGACTGGCTGATTGACCTTTGATGACCTCTGGAAACATTTATTAATATCTTTAAAATTATAGCGGCTCAAATGAAATCTTAGCTACACAAACGCAGCAAAATGTATTTATATCAATTTTGTTTGACTGTTAATGTGGGAGGATGGGAAGCCTGGTTAACCTTTGATAACCTATGGAAACTTTTTTATGTACGTATTAAAAAGTAGAATGGCACAAACAAATTTTTCCTGCACAAAAGTAGCACAAGTCGATTGACACCATATTTCACTTGATTTTGTAAATGTGAGCTGACTGGTTGATCTTAACAATGATGGTAACAAATCTCAGTGTCTTTAAAAGGATAGTGGCACAAACAAAAAAATTTGCTGCACAAACAGCAAAATTAATTTAAATAATTTCTCATTTTTTATTTTGTCAGTGTAGCACTGGGAAAGGCAGGTTGACCTCTGGTGACCTCTGATTTTTTTTTTTCTTAGAAATTCTAGCACCACAAACAAAAGCGTTTTGCAGCACAAAAGTAGCACAAATTGATTGACACCATGTTTCTTTGAATTTTTTTTGTAAACATGGTCTGGCTGGTTGACCTCTCATGACCTCTGGAAACATTTATTAATGCCTTTAAAATGATAGCAACACAAACCAAAATTTTTGCAACACAAACGTTTGACAACCAAATTCAAAGTCCAGTGCTGCTGGCGACAAGCGGAGCAGACAGCGTGAAAACTTTTTGTGATGCAGTAGAACAACGGGAGGTAAAATTCTCCCTGCTGCAGTGAAAATCGACACAGAGCGCCACGCAACATCCTAAAACTTTGACTATTGACTTCTTTCAGATCCCCCAGGCCCTCACCTGCATATGTGCAGCAATTTTAACAAAACTCTTCCTCAAGTGCTTTTCAGAGGTTGCTGATTTAAAAAATTTTTTTTTTTACATTAAAGCCCGACTTAAGCGCTTTGAGATGTTTGCTGGGCGCCAGTGAAGCCCAACAGTTCCCGCCTTGCCTTTTCTGTCAGGAAGTGAAACTGCTGAGCAAAACAGGAATTCAAAGGACTTGGTTCCAAGGAAAAAAAAAAAAGAAACTGTCTGAACAGTTACTAGGAGAAATAAATAATCTAGTCAGGTTTTATTGCAAAAATAAATAAAATGAGTGCTGTGCTCTTCAAAACCTGGCAACGCAAACAGACTGTGGCAGAGTCATTGTCCAGGGGTAACAATGCTACAAGACTCCTGTTATGTTAGTTTGGCTTCTGGTCAAGCACACAGACAAACCTTGACTTATGCAAAACGATGTCAAGAATGATTGAACATCCTCTGTCGTCTCCCCTCCTCCTCTTCCTCCCGTTGTGTTGCAGAGAGATGTACGGTGCCGGCTAACAAACCCGCTGCTAAACCATCCACCGCACCGCAGAAGTCGTGAGTACCTCTCCTCAAACACACACACACACACACATTGAGAATTTCTAAACCTGCTGCTGTTTCTTGAGCCTCAAGGTAAAATTAAACCTGACTCTTGGATGGAATTCACTTGTGGTGGGAAGGGGAAAAGAAAAAAAAAAAAAGGATTGTGTGGATCAGAGCGGGAAAGTGCAGCTACATTAATTTAACCCCAGCCAGCAGCGTATTGCAACACCTCCGTTCGCTCCACATCACTCGCAGAGTGGGATGAGACCGAGAAGGCAGAACCCCTGTGAGCCTTACTGATCCCACGTTTAACCAGTTGAGTTAATTATTCAGTCACACAAGCGGCAAACACCTCGAATGTCAAACATTTCCAGATTTCCAGCGGATTCCGCGTTTCAGTTTTTGTGGATTTTTTCTGTGGGACGTGACTCTAGATGAGTCACGGAAAAGTCACCTTTTCATGGATGATTTTGTTGAGTGTTCACTCCAAAAACACAAAATCCTACCAAGTATTATTGGTCTAGTTCCTGGTGCAAATATCTTAGTACACTTGAAATACGACAAAACTGACTTACAGGTGACTTTTCGGCAGATATAGAAGCTTGTTTCAAGTGGATAACGTCTTAATATGGCACATTGTTTTATTTATAATGTGGGAAAATATTGTTATAAGTGGAAAAAAAATCTGCCTGTGGAACTGGAACTTTTTCAACAATATTTAGGGAATTAATAATGACTTACAACATGCTCCTAAAAAGCTACTTCTAAGATAGTTTTGTCTTTTTCCAATGAACTAAAACATTTACACTAGAAACTGGACCAAAAAAATACTTGGTAAGATTTAGTGGTTTTGTGGCGCAGATATCATTTTCAGAGTTGAATCAAAACAGTCAAGTGGTGATGAAACAGTCTGAAAGTTAAAGCAACGTCAAAAAAAAAATTCAAACTAATTCACTGGAAAAGTTAAAAGTAAGTTTTGACTCTGCCAAATTGTGGCTAATGTGGGTAATGCTAACCAAATGCTAGCCACATGTGGCTAACGTGTTTTGTTGATTTAAAACTGTTTTAAATCAACAAAACAGTCGCTAATTAATTTGGCTTTTGTGTAACGTGATCAATGCAGTTAGTTTAGTTTTTTGATGTTTTTGCAAATGAATTCAGGAAATAAGGCAACAGAAACTTATGAAAATATAATCGTTCTATTTTTAATGGGATTATATTAAATGATTCTTGCTCTGCTCACCAAAAGAAAAAAAAGGTCAATTTTCTGCTTTAAAAAAAAGGAGAAGAAAAAGCTGCTTATTTAATCTGTTTGTTATATTTGCCACTAATAAACACGACGCTTCATTTACTGCAGGCATTAGGTTGCTTATTGTTTATGCTTATGAGCATTTTATGCTCATAAGCATAAAATGCTCACTGTGATGAATGGGTCTACCGCATGTTCATCAGATGTAAATGTTATTTTTCCTGAATCTTTACTCTATTGGAGGAAACACAGTCAACCCTGAAAGCGATGAATTATCTTCATTCAGCGCTGAAGAGCCCGGCTTTGGTTTAGCCAAGATCCGATCACATGACCTTCAGACAGCTGCCTACGAGTGAGTCCATCTTGGTGGCATCAGAAACGCTTCTTGTCTTAAAAAATGACTTTCCACCTGTTGGGAGAGTTTGGCTCTGCGTTCGCAGAGCAAGGCACTAGCGGATCCCAGGGTTACATGTTCACTTCCTGCCGCTGTTTCAGGTGAAAGGATCGCCGCTTTTGGTATTTACCTGCAGCAGGCGAGTGGCTGATGAGGAGAAAACAAGATGTCGGCTGCTTACGGGCGGCGCTGTTGCTGTTTTTGACCCGGACTCTGGGGGGGTTTGTCCACGAACAGCGGGTTCAGGTCAGGGTGGATCTGAGTCAGCCGAGTGCTTTGAGTAGAAACACTCGCTTAAAATTCTGTATGTCTACGACACAGTACCAGGGCTATAGTAAGAAAAAATAAAAACGTAAAAGTAAGAGAGTAAAGTTGAAATAACGAGAATGAAGTCATAATATCATGATAATAAAATGGAAATATTACGAGAATAAATTCAAAATGTCACAAGAATACAGTCAAAATATTGCAAGAATAAGTCCATAGTATTTTGAGCATAAAGACAAAATAATATGACAATAAAGACAATAATTTGAGAACAGTTATACTATTAGGGGGATATATTTATGACTGAGTTATCATAACATTTTGACCTTATTCTCGTACTATTATGACTTTGTTCTGAAGTCTTTATTCTTTATTTAGGTGATATTGTACTGCTGTAGTTTTTTTTTTATTTCATTGTTTTATTTTCTTAGTGTAACAGTCCTATAGTGTATGAGCTGTTGTAGTTTGCTAGAGGAGTTAATCGATGCATCTCCTGTTGTGTGGCATCACTTTGCTGAAATAAATGATCTCTTTGCTGAGAACGCTGGTTAAAAACATTATTGTCAAACAGTGGAAACAGTTTGATCCAAACATGATGTGAGTCATGATTCAGCCACAGAGCTCAGTGTTTTCTGCTGGGTCTTTTGATGTGACAAACCAAAATGTCATGGCTCACGTCAACTATTTCGAAGGAATACGGTTTGCCTCCAAAATAGTTGACGTGATCCAAACTACGGCCACAGACCTCAGTTTTTCTGTTGCGTCTTTATGTGGCGGGCCGACGTTAGAACCCAAACCGTAACTGTGAGCAGAAAGCAGCTGCACGTCTTTCTGGTTTCTGACTGCAGCAGCTTTTCAGGTCTGGAGACGAGCGTGTTCACAGCATGACGCTTCCATCACCGTGTTTTAGTGTCGTGGGTGATGTGCTGTGCTGGTTTTCCTCCACAAACAGGATATTGGACTCAAGCCCAAAAGTTTGTCTTTATAAATATTTTAGTACATCTGAAATAAAAAAATAAAAATCCCTCACTTACAAGTAACTTTTCAGCTTGATACGAGAGCTTGTTTTTGGTAAATAATTCCTTAATATTGATGAAAAGGTAACAGTTCAATTGTCAGATTATTTCCCTAATAAGACATTTTTCCCATGTTACAGGTGAAACAATCTGCATGTGGAACTAGTGCTTTTTCATCAATATTAAGGTATTATTTACCAAACACAAGCTCCATCATGCTGAAAAGTTACTTGTGGCAATTATATCTTTGCACTAGAAACTCGACTAAAACACTTTGTAGGATTTTGTATTTTTGCAGTGCAGTTATGGTAAAGGTTCGCACTGAATTTAAATTTCGGGAATGAAAAATTCAGAACACAAATGCACACCGCAGTCTTCAGATTTTTATTGGTAAAGGATCATCATTTACATTCCACTTCACAACTTTGCAACATTTTCCGTCATTGGAGGGGAATTTAAAAATTTGGCAATCTCCATGAAGTAAATACTGACTAGATATTACTCATTCTTTGTATATTTTTGAAAAAGTGGTTAAATATTCTTACTTTCCTTTTCACCTGTAAAGCCAGTGTTAGCCAGTAAATCCTCAGAAGTCCTTTAAAGATTTATTTTTTTAAATAAAAAAAGGAGCTTTTGCTTTGAAAACCTCGGGCAGCAACCATTTAAATTGGCAGCTGAAAAGCGACCAGAGGCGTCCGCGTTTGAAGCGGCCAAATTAGAGCCGCGAGCCGCGTGTTCGGCTTCGCAGTCCGTCCTTGAAGCCAGTCGATTCATTCTGTACTCGGCCAGATCTGCCTCTGAAAGTTTCTGCTCGGGAATCATTTAATTCCTGGGCGTCTTTTTTTGACGCGTTCTGTGAGGCAGATTTTTTAAATGTATTTATTTATTTTCCCCCCTCGTTGCTCACCTCGCAGTAGTGAGAGGCTCCACGTCACGTTTTAGCTCTTCGGTCCTTAACGGTTTTAAATCTGACTGCGTCTGTCCCCAGCAGCGCTGATTCCCTCTTCCTGGGTGTATTCATGTCCTCGCCACCGACCCGCCTGCCTCTCTCGCTTCCCCGTCTCTTCCCGGCCATTATCGTCTCCATCGCGCTCGCTATCGCTCTCTCTCCATCTGTCCCTCCTTTTACGAAATGAAATATGAATCCATTATTCATCCATTCAAACATATCTATCATTGCCCCTTACATAGTGCAGATTTTTTTCCCCTCTCTTCCTACTCCTCCTCAATGTGCTTCAGTTTTTTTATTTTTTGTATTTTTTAGCGTTTCAGGTACTGACAAGAGCGGTTCGTCAGGCAGTAAAAATCCCTTCAGGGGATTCTCCTGTCATAACAATAGCAGCGCCAGCTCAAAATAAAAGGGGCCAGTGTGTAGGTGTTGAGTGGGGGGGCGTGTGTGTGAAATGCTGCAGCAACTCGCTGGTCCACATACACACCTGAACCTGTGAGCTAACGAGCAGATGAGGCTAATAGTGAGGTTGTGTTGTGTTTTTTCCTTTCTGAGAGATTAAAACACACAAAAAAATAATAATATCAGAAGTAGTGTTGGAACTCGATTCAAATTGTTAATCGAGCTAATTGTAAGATTGCTAATTAACCGCATTTTAATCAAAAACCTTGACGACAAAAGAAGCAATGTTTTAAATTTTAAAAGCCTTTTGTGCTGCCAAATTATTGAATAAATAGACATGTTTATATGGCTTTAAATCTGTTTGGGTAATTCAAACAACAGACTGGACTGTCAGCAACTTTAGCAACGTCATTATATTTATTGAATTTTTGTAACACAAAGCAAGTGATACATTTGACGTCAGATTTACATTAAACGACTTAATCCACAAGGTAAACTAATCTAAATAATAAAGGAACAGCAAAAAGATAACAAAAAAAAACAATAAAAGGAAGACTTAGTCATCTGTTTCACTCTCTTAGTTCATAGTGTTTCAGAAACTTTGTGAACTTGGTGACCATGTTTCTTCAAAATGTTAGTTACTTTAGTGACGATAGCAACATTAGCCATGTGTGCCAGGTTAGCATTGGGGACATCTCAATGCTACATGGTTAGCATTGGGATGCTATTTTAGAGCTGAATAGTTTCAGGTATAAACTAACTCCTTGTAGCACATCTTGAACATAACAGGAGCCTTTTCCAACGTACAATCAGATCATGTTTTTGAAGTAAAAATGAACCCACTGTGGGCTAAGAAAAGCAGCTTTGTCATCCATCACTGTTGTCTGCTGACACTGTCTGTGCATCAGATTTACGGGCGTACCAGAAATGCGCAAATACAAAGGTTCCGGCTCTGGATTTTTGCGTAAAATAAAAGACAATCACATTAATTGTGTCAAAATGTTCGACACGTATGTACTATGTACTTAATTGAAATGAACGCATTAAAGTCTCAGCCCTAAGTAGAAGTAAATGGGGCGTCCAGGTGAAAAACAATCCTCTTTGTGTCTGTTCACTAAAACCTGAGCATCTGGTAGGATTTTCCTTCATCCTTCTTCCCCAACATGAGTCACCAGCACCGTTTCAGCAGTGTAATCCATCCGTTAACTGGAAAGAGTCTTCAAAGGGAACAACATACGGTCATGGCTGCGGTAACCCATCTGCCCCTGTGTGTGTGTGTGTGTGTGTGTGTGTGTGTGTGCGCGCGCGCAGGATGCTGGAGGATGACCTGAAGATCAGCAGTGATGAAGAAGAAGCTGAACAACAGGTGAGGTTGCTCTGCAGTTTATCTTCAAGTTTTGTCGCTATTATTCACGTTACTATTGTGATAACAATAAAAATGACCATAAAATTTATTTACAACTTCTCTATTTTTAACTGTGTGACTGTGGCTGTGTGTCACGGTGATAACAGCCCCACAAACACAAATGCTGCTTTTGAAAAACATTCCCTTTTGTAATATTCTTCTATAGGACACCAGTCACATGAAGAAGTGTGATTTGCATCACTACACATATTAGCTATATTTAATCGTATTTTCAAATGTATTGATGTTTATTGATTTTTTTCATCAAACTGTGGAGAAAACATTAAAAATAACAATACGGACAGTTTTGTAGGTCGCGGTTTGCTTATGTAAAGTGACACATAAGCGCACGCTGAACAGCAACGCATGATAGACTTTAAAAATAATACACATTAAAAACCACTTACCACTTTCCTTCTGCCTCAGAATTCTGCATTACAGAAACATCTGTCATTAGTTTGCTTTAGTCGAGCTCTGATTCATTTGCCTAGAAGGTTTCAGTTTGTTTGAGGAGGTGTGACCAAAAAACTGAACTCTGGTGCGGTTCAAATGCATATGTGAACACCAAGAGGACCAGAAGTCGCTTTAAAAGCAGGAAGCGGACCACAGCGCAGGGCATTCTGGGTAAATAAAACCAATATAAACGTGTGTATCTAGCACTTGTGGGGAGAAATGGATCATGATGCTTTTCCAAAGACAAAAGAGAAATCCTACAACCACTAAAATCTGACACCGCTCCATCTTTGTTTTCATTTCGTGAAGGAGGAAGTTGCGCTCAGCAGCGTCTTCACATGTTTTCATGTTGCTTCCTTCAATGGTTCTTGATGCGGCGCCACCACAGGCGAGGAGGGGAACAGGTTTTTAGAAGGGTTTGGTCGGTTTGACACAGGTCAGTGTGAGAGAGACGCACAGCAGCTGAAAGTGGAACAAATATTGCAACTTTTGTTCCCAACTGAACCGAATCTCCCGGAATACCAGGCGTTAAAACGCCTTTAAAACCCCAACAAGATCCACTGAAGCTTGTGTTTGTACAAGTTCAAGAGACACTAACACCATATTCAACGAAACATCAGGTAAATATCTTTTAAAAATGGCAATAAATACACTTTCATAATTATTTACTTATTTTTTTCTGACAAATCGAAATTGGGACTTTTCAAATCAGCCCCGTTCACAACTTAAAGGGTACGGGGTCAAACGGCTGCTCTGCTTCTAACTAAAGTCAACATATAGAGCTGGAGGAAGCGGCCCTGATGCCATCTGAACACGTAACCTCTCTGCTCCGGAGTCGGACGCATTACTGCAGCGCCACGAGGTCGGCCAGGCAGCCTGGCAGGGGAAACGCTCAGATCCTTTACTCAGTTCCCAGTAAAGCCTGGAATCCATCGGAGACCTTTTCTTCTTTTTATTTTTTTAATGAGATCAAACTAGCTGCTGCTGCTGCTGCTGCTGCTGAGATCTCCGAGCACGGCAGTCTTCAAATGTCATGTTTGTTTATTGCGTCTGTGCTCTCCAGATCGAATTATAGAAGCATTTCAAGGATCATCGATAAAAGTGCGACTAACAGAAGACTAATTAGGAGTGTCACAGAAAAGTCTGGATTCCTAAATGAATGGGAAGTCTGGAGGACGGCTGTCATGGTGGCAGGCACAAACTCTCCAAGGAGTTTTTTTTTTCCTTTTCTTTTTTTGTTCCTTTTTGTGGTTGTTTAGCAACAGCATCATGAGAATGCAAGTGGTAGTCTGTTATACACCAGCTCCAGTAAGGAAACATAGAAAGCGCTCATTACTGTCCGACATGCATGAAGTCATTTGACAATAACTGAGTCACAATTTTCCATACTTTTGATCAGGTGATTAATTGTACATTTCAAATCACACAAATGAAAATTATTGCTGTCGTTTTAATTCATTTTGTGATTAATTGATTCATTGCTTATGGCGACAGGCCTACTATTACTGAGGCAGGCATCATTTCTGCTCCACTTCTGACCAGCATCGTTAGCCGGATGCACACAGACATCCAGCAGCTTGTTCTTGTGGAAAACAAAGCCACAGTGAATGGAAGTAGCTAAAAGTCTCACTTTTTCACACTCTATCAGTCACCTTTATTTGTGGCGTAACTTCAGTGCCGTTTTAGTTTAGTTTTGGGAAAAGGCCCTAGCTTTAACGTGTTTGAATCTGGAAGAGTGCGTCCCTGTCTGCTTAACACTTTGTCGCGTTTTATTTTATTTTTCCCCGTAGAAGCTGTGACGTAATCGTGTTCGGTCCGTGTCCGCTGACTAAAGAATTCAGATTTGTCACTGCGGGGCACGTTGAACATGGACGTTGAACGTTGAACGTTGTCCTCTTATTTTTTATTTTTTGTCTTTTTTTCTTTCCCATATGAAAATTGGCAGTGTGGCCTTCTCTTTGCTAATCACTGTCATCACGCGCTAATGATGCCAGAGATGAGTTCAAAGCAGTCAGTGGGGTCCGTGCTTCGGTTCCCTCCCCCACTGTGCAGACGGATATCAGCGCTCATCAAAGAGTCCGCCAGATATTCTCCGTTAATGAAAAGATACAGATTCCTCTCATCCCCTTTTAACTCCCCGTTTGATTATATAATTACAACCGGGGTAAGACATAATAATTATAAACGATGGCAGGTCATTTATAGTGGTTTTAGTTGTTGTAATTATACCGAAATGAGATCTTTTAATCACAGATATTTAGTGTGCGTTCAGAAGCACGCCCCGGCGTTGAATTACTCCTGGCGTGGCGAGGAGCCGGGATGAGAAAGGAAGCGCGTTATTAATTTATTGTCTCCATGCATATATTCATTTATTTTTGCCGTCTTTAAAGGCACTGCGAGTTCTTCGCCAGTTAAACATGTACTTTATTTAAGTAATACTAAATGTCAGTGTTAATAATGTAAACTTCACGTTGCCGCGTTCCAATCAGGCACTTTTTGTCCCCGACGCCAATCTGGGTCATTTCAGAACAGGAAGTTAGAGACGCTAACAAAGTCCATGCCTGATACTTTAAGATCAAAGCCATGGACACAGTGCTCTGAATTCACACACTAAATTTCACCAGTTTATATTAATACTGTGATTCTATTCTATTTACCTCAATTACCAGTTATGTTGCTTATTCACTAAAGCATCTATTTAAATCACCCAGAGCATTATTTATCATTTCTTTGGAAATAAATATGATAAAAACCACATTATATATCCAAAATAATAGTTGTTTAGTTGTTTCCTGTTTTAGGTCAATCAGGATTAACAAAGTTATTTATTTTTTCTAGATGCCATAATAATGTACAAGGTTCATATTTTAGCTGAAATCACAGCTGTTTGTTGGTCACACTATATTGATTTTAGTTGAAAAGTAAAAATCAAAACACTGACTGTGGTGTTTGGTGGTTTTTCAGAGGAAGATTTTCTATTGCTTTATAACAAGATTCTTAGGGAGAAAAACTTTTTAGCGATTGCATATTTCTTAAAACTTCCACCATGTTGTGACAGTCTGTGAACAGGTCGACCTCCTCCTCCATCTCCTCAGCGTGCTAATGGAGGAGAAACAACTCACCGTTACAGGAAAACTGTTTATCCGGCATCATCTGTAGCTATGCTAAGGCTACGCTAACTAGCGTTAGCATTCAGTCTCTGAAGAGGGTGACGTCACATCAGAGCCTGTTGATTTTCCTGAAAAGATTTTAACATAAAAACACATTTCTTTGTTTTATTTTGAAAATATACATATAGACAGAGAAATGAAAGACTTTACTTCATTATATCTTTTTCAGAAAGTTGAACTTTTTCTTTTTATTTCTCAACCAGAAATAAAGTAGTTTTACCTTTTTTTTTCTTCTTTTTTTTACCATTGATCTCTGATGAAGACAGGGACTGGGAACGATTTTGGGAAAAGCAGCACAACGTGTGGAAGAAAAAAGAAAGAATGATGGGAGCGACAGATATCTCGAGATAAAGACAGACGAAAGAAAAGCAGCAGGCTGAACGACGGCGATGATGAAAAGCGTAGGGCCCGAGATGAATTCAGCGCCATTTATCTGTGGACGCCGCTAACAGGCTTATAGCAAATGAGTGCATGGCGTATTATCAAGCTTTATAGCCCCAAGTAAAAACACAAAAAACACATTCGTAATCAAACACATGGACGGCCATGTATTACACACATGCACCCACAGAGAAGCGCATGCAGCCGTGTAAGGCTCCACTCCCAAGAATTTATGGCAACAAACACATAAACACACTCTGACAGTGTGTCCCTCACACACATACACACACAGATGCACACTATCATTAGTATGCTGTGGCAGAGCGCGGTGAGGGCAGCAGAGGAGGATGATGAATATGTTTTTGGCAAAGAGCAAAAGAGACGGAGGAGAGGAGGGAATTGGAAGACGGCGCGCAGGAAGGAGAGATGGAGGAGAGAGGGAAAAGGCGCGGCGACGGAAAGTGGAAAGCGGCGCCTAATGACTACAGAAACTGACAGGAAACAACAAGCCAATTTACCAGTGCGGCTCTGTCCTTTGTCCCTGACCGATCCCCGTGGTCCGAGCTAAGTCGAGCTCAAAAGGTTCCGTCTTCTTATGAAAACGTCCGACTCACCCAAATTTGAGCGAGGTCGAGTTTGTCAAGTAAAAACGACAAAAAAATAAAAGGACGTATTCTGAGGTGTTCTCATATTTCTTTTTTTTTCCTTTTGCAGTGTGTGTGCTGTTTGCCTGACATGTAACATTCAGCAGGAGAGCTAGTCGGAGGAGAGTTTGCTTTGGGAAAGTGTCAGATGAAGGAAGGGTGGTAGAAACATCCGGGGATCTCAGTCTGGTCAGCTTATCTCAGGCTATTTACAAAATACTACAATAAAAGTCACCTGGAGGCCCTTTGCAGAGGGCCGTCCAATTCAGTCAAATCTATTCAGTTTTGGTCCAGTGTGGAATGAGTGATACGACAGGAAGTGAGGACAGCTGCAGACGCAGCAGGGAGTGCGCAGCTGGAGCGCGGGGGCTTCCAGAGACCGTCTGATCAGAGAAACTCCTCACTCAGCAGAATCTGATCCTGGTAACATTCACAACAGCTTATATTTGAAGCACTGAACGTATGTGAAGTGCCTGCATCAGGATGATGAGCGGATGACGTCTACACGTCAGACACGTTGCTCTGGGGAATACCGGGACTTGTAAGCCACGCCCCTTTTGGTTCCACAGTCAGCTGCGTGCTCTGAATGCACACAGGACCCGTCTTTGGAAGTATGGGCCACACAAAGACCACATGGGAACATTTTAAACGTTTGGGCCTCTTATCCAACGATGGATGGATGGATGGACGAGATGTGAAATAACCCTTATAACTTTTGTTATCCTCACAGTGCTTAGAGATAATCCATATCTTATCTGTGGCCTTTTTCCCTAAATTATATATGAAACCTTGCCACAAAAGAAAGAGCATGTAACTTTTATAAAGAAAAAAAAAATAAAAATTGATATATTTGTTAAAATGCCCTGATGGATAAGCCAAGAAAAGATCAGTCTCCTGCATCTCCTCCCCTACTATAGCCATCTGAAGAAATGTATCACTTCGGACCAGAAATAACCACTCAGAACCAGGGGGAGGGCCTTAGCGCTGTCAATCAACACAACAGTCATGCTGCTAAACCTGCTTATGGTGGAGAAACAACTTGGCATTCCAGAAAAACCGTTTATCCTCTGTCATCTTTTAGATATGTTCCTTGTCCTACACACCTGAATTAAATGGCTAACCTGCCTCACTAGCAAACAGTCGTACTCTACAGAGCTCTGCTAATGAGCTAACATTGGAGCCAAGTGTGCTGAAGCAGAGAGACATCTAAAAGTTCCAGGACTCCTAACCTTGAGGAATGGAGTTTGAGGCCTCCGACTTAAAGGATCTGCTGCTACCATCTTGGTACCTGATGCTAAGAGTCCAAGCCGCAACCGGTCAGTAATGTTTGGCATCAAAACTGCAAGCAACACACCACCGGCGACGTTCAGTCCAACAAATCACATCGAATCCGGATCGCTGCCACTGAAAATTTCCCTAAATTGTGGCAATATCCTAAAGCGAAGATTTGGTCGCTGTTGTACTTTCAGCCAGGGAGCAAGAGTTGCATCAGGAGAACAGATTTCATACTCGGTGTTCAGGTGTTAGCGCCGCTTTATGGAGTCTCTCATGCTGAAACAAACCGTGAGGACAAGCACTGAATTTATTGTCTGGTTTCTGTTTAAGACATTGTGGGCGTCTTGTTAAGTCTTCACCGCCAGGCCTGCTGTGAAACACCGGGACGTCTGGCACCCACATAAAAATAGGGAATCGTATGGGTCTCATAGCTCTTTAAGCTCTCTTTTAGCTTTTGTTTTTTGTTTTTTTCTTTCTCCTCTTCCCTTTTGTCGGGAACGACACTTCCAGCCGCTCTCCGACGGCAGAGACTCCGCGTCTGAACACCGGCTGGGTTGTGCTTTATTTAAATCCAAGCCAAGCCACCAGCCGGGTTAATATATTCACACATAGATCTTCTCTGCGAGCTTCCCTCAAGCCTCCAAAAGCCAAAGATCTGAGGAGGCTTGTTGTTGTAGCCTGCAGCTCTGCATCGATCTCCCAGAAACTTCACTGGTTCAGTTAATCACCTTATTCCTAGAGAGGGCAGGAAACAACAAGCCGGAAAGGAGAAAATGTCCTTTTTTTTTCTTTTTCTTTTTGGTGTTCAGTAATTCATTTTAATTGCTGAGCAATAGTCCTGGAAGAGAAAACACCGGCTTGACATTTGGAGAAATTGGGTTTTCTTTTGTTCGTTTGTTCGTTCGGTTCTGTTTTGTTTGGGTTTTTTCTTTTGTAATTTTCCTGAAAGGGACAAAAGTTGAAAAGGGAGGAATGGAGAGTAAATTAGTTTAATATCTGCAGACTATGCTGAGTCGTCTTAGTTTTATTTTTCTGTATGTTTTTAAATCTGTTTTTATATACATTTCCACAGCACCAAATAAACACAGGTTAGTGTCACTGCATTGCAAGTCATACCAAAATCTTTTGTCAAATCAACACTATTTGACAGATACCCTGAGTTTTCTGTACTATGCTACTGCTGTTAGCCTAGCAAGTAGCATCACACAAATGTATAGTTTTAATTACTATAAGCACCAATAACTTCATAGAACAAATAAATACAATTTTACGCATAACTGAAAAGCATACATACATGTTATGTAATAAATAAATTATGAAGTGCACAAATAGATTGAAAATCACATGGTTTAAATGCATCAGTCAGACATATAAACAAAGCCTGAGTGTCTAAATCTCTCTTTCCGTGTCTGCGTCCTTACAGGTGTCTGACAAGACCAAAGCCAGAAGCGCAGCGCTGAGGTAAGACGAGCAGTTCCTCTCCGTGACGGGGGTTGTTTTTTTTCTTTCACCCCTTTAAATGTGTTGCGTTGTGTTTGTTGGCTGAGAGAAATGTTAGTGAAAACCACATTTGGTCTGAATGAGGACAAGCTGTTTCAGCCAAGAAAAGAAGCTATAAATAAATGTTCTCTGGCCCGAAACGCACAGTTGCAGCAGTCGGATCGGTTCTGGATGAATCCCTGGACGTTTCTTTAACGTAGTTGTTTTCCGAAAGCGCCGTTAAGGTCAGAGACGTCACAGTGACCGTAGAGCATCCGACAAGCCGGTCGCAGCGGCGCACGCAGACGTTGAGTTAAATCCGAAAGATGGAGCGGGGTAAGAGTGGTTCATTTTTTAGGGTTTGGAATATTTCAAGGTTATCGCAGCCGCGGTTAAAGCGCCCGAGTTTTAATTGACTGAAGCATCTGTGATGACAGGTGACCACACGATGACCCCAGTCAGCCGCCTGCACTCACTCCTCAGCTCCGCAACGTTCGATTTTTAAGGCTGCACACGTCTGACACGCTCAGTAGTTGTGATACCTTTTAATTTTTTTTTTTTTTATTTTTTTTTTAAGGTTTTCTGCATTGTAACTCAAAGGAAAAATTCTTCGCACATATATGCTCTGTTTTCTTCTGCTACAACATGGAGTCATTACTTAAATCTAAATCTGAGTTGCTGCAGAAAAGTAATGCTGTCTTAATACTGATGAGAAGACGCCATGTTTATGATATTAAAATCCAACAATCATTGTCATTAAAAAGAAGAAAAAATCACCTCTGTGCTTTACAAGGACAGATCTCCTAATAAAAAATAAGTGGGACTTAAAATTTATGTCGATGGAGGAACATGCAGATGCATCCTCTGAGGTTATGAAGGTGAAGACAACTCCGCGTTTTGTTTCAGGAAGGGAGCAGGTGTCACAGAAATCTCCTGGAGCCAACATGCTATGAATGTAGCTAAGCAGCTTGATTTCCCTTGAGAACTTTCTCCATGACTCTCCAAACTAATTTTTAAGAATTGGAAACTGATTCCCTAGGAGAGATCTTTTTAAAAAATAAATCATGGGTTTACTTGTGTTTTTTTTTTTTTTACATCAATGACAAATAGACCCAATAAGCCCAAGCCCACTCTGGGTGTCTGCTTATGGACTACTTCATATCTGTCTGACTTTGTTTCTATTGACTTGATTGGCACACAGCTCAGCTGTTAAAGCATTTTTGATTGGAATTTAACAGAATAGTGCAGCTGAAGCAGAATCTTATTTCCTGTTTGTAGGAACAATCAAAGTAAATGTGATTATTAGATAGATAGATAGATAGATAGATAGATAGATAGATAGATAGATAGCCTTGTTGTTAGCTAGCTAAACAGATATATAGCCTTATAGATAGCTAGCTGGTTAGATAACCAGATAAATAGATACTTTTGTTCTGACTTTAACTGTTCAGGATAAAAGTCACCGTATTGGTGGAAGAACGTTGACGATGATCTGACTAGGTCTATTTGTGTTGGACTTTTAGGAGCCGCTGTGCAAGAGTCAATGCGTTGTGTGTGTTACAAGTGGAAACCAGAAGTGACTGCAGCTCACAGGCGACAGCAGAAGTTACAGTGTCATCATTAACGACTTCTCTGCTGGTGCTGAAAGCCTTCATGTTAAGCATTCAGCTCTGTGTGGGCAGCTCATGATTATCTGCTGGTTAGGTGTTAATATCTGGAAGGAAACATCGCCCGCTTTATCATCGCCCAGGATCTCGCTTTTAAATAAAACAACAACTGTGGATGAATTCTGCAGATGACTTGGTTGAGTTTTTTTATTGTTCTCTTTTTCCTTAGACATTTTCTAAAGCCCTGACTGATTAAACTATCCAGATTTTTATTTTATTTTTTTTTAAATAAACGAGGCGATCTGTGTTTACGGTCTGAATGCATTAGTATGCCAGTCTGGAGTGTGTCTGTATGTGAGTATTGGGGAAAAGAGGGAGTGTGGGGGGGTTATAGGGAGAAAGTGAGTGTGCTCTGTGTCTGTGTGTGCCCCGGGCCATGTGTTACTCTGCTACCGCTAATGAGCCCATTCACTCTGCAGCCCAATCTACTGAGCAGCACACACACACACACACACACAGACTGCAGGGACTCTGGGACTGGAGACGCTGCAAGCGATCCACTGGCTTTATCCCCCACGGACGGCAGCGCTCGCTGTTTAACCCACAATTCTCACACCGCCCTTACAAACACACATCCTTATTTTAACCTGGCGCTGACAGCAGCCTCATCCATATACCAACAGACTCACACATACATGTTATCACACCGCCATGATCTTTTGTCGAGGGAAAGTGCCCGCAGTGACGGGGATTTGTCTCTTTTAGACTTCTTGTTACTACGCTGAGAGCTCCGCCTAGCTCCCGGGGTTTTTTTGGATTTTCATAGCCGACGTAAGCGGTGACGCAAACCTGCTCAGACATGAGCGGATCGATGCGCTCCGACGAAGTAAAGCTCATCAAAGATGAATGCGCTCGCATTCGGGATGGATCAGACGTGGAAACAGGTTGCCGAGGAAGGGCCGTCAGGTCTGCACTCTATGGTCGCAGAGGAGGAATCCACGGATAGTTAGGCGGGAAAGAGATGCATTTTTTTCCCCACTGCTAATAACTACTCTGCTCTCTTTCTCAACTCTGACGCTCTCATATAAGATTCACTCTGCGGTCAGAGCAAATCCTTCATGGTTGAACAGAAGGCAGCTAGATTTATTTTCTCTTTTTTTTGGCTTTTTGAAAGTATGTCAATACACTGAAAGGCATTTCTCAGAGCGAATCGTTTCTGACTGGCCGAGGTAAACCAGACGGCCTGAGTGGATTTACAGAGCCTCGCAAAAGTATTCAGAACTCTTCAGCATTTCTTTTTTTTTATTTCATGCCCAACACAATTTTATATTGATATTTTTAAACAATAAAGACAAAATAGTGCATTGAAGACAAGTGGAATAAAAGGTGTTGTAGTAATGAAGCCAAACGGGAAGTTTTTCATCTGAGAATAGTGTGAGACTTTTTAGTACATTTATTGAATTTGGACTAAACTCTCAAAATGGGAATTAAGATTGTTATCTTTAAGAGCCTCCTTTCTAAGAATGTGGAAATTGTGTATGGGAATTGTCATGAAATTCTTGCTCTAGAAATATTTTGGGAATTTTTGTAGAAACTTTAGATTTTTATATGAATTTTTAAATGCGTATTTTATGGTGTCATGCAGCCGTAACTCATCATAGGCTTCTGCAAGCAAGTTAAAATCAGAAAAATGATTTAACATTAAACGGTGCTAACCCATCATCATTACATGTTGGGTCTGTGGGGGGCCTGAAGTGGCATATTGGGAGGGCTTGGAACCTTTTTATAACTTTTATGACCTTTTTATAGTACAGTGAATATAACTGTAAGTAGACAATTTAAGAATTTTAAGTAAAAACTATTTATTTCATTAAGTTTGTGTGGTGCAATTCCTTGGGCAGAAATAAATGTCAATTAAAGCCCAGGAGTTCCCACTGGATAGAAATGATTGGTTATTCAGTATGATTACTGATGAAAAGAATTACATCCTACTTTATCATTTTGAGTTGACAGTATACAGAAATAAGTCTAATACAATTGAAAAATGATTTAAATTTTCTAAAAAATAAAAAGAAAGAAAAATCAACATACTAATATGCAAAACTACACAGTCTTTTTTTTTAGTGTGTGTTTTGACGTGTGTGTGTCACTTCATGTTTACACTGAGAGACGACAGAAACGTACGGACAACCAAAGTTCCTACAAAACTCCAACTTATAAAGAGTATAGTAAGGTTTACATCACAAAATATGTGTGTGGGAGTTTTAGCAATTCAATAAGTGTCACTGATGTAGTTTTAAGAAAAGCTGACTGTGAACACAAAAATACAATCACTTCAGTTTTCAGATCACAGTAGATGAAAGAAGCCTTCCTGTTCCGTCAGACTGAACTAAATCATTTCTTAAATCCAGATGCCGCTCCATCGAGGCTATCCACATGTAGCGACCGTGACGATGCTACAACATGGCACATGTCATGAGGAATTCTCTTTAAGTCATACATCTTTGGTCTGCTGAAGTGAAAACCAACCCAGCCAGTCAGAATGTAACCGTATTCCCACTTCTGCCGTTCCTTGAATTAGGAATCCTCTGGATCCAGTCGTACTCTAATCTGGCTTGTTATGAATTCCCTGTCTGCCGGAAAGGAAAACCAACAGTTTTGATAGCAGGATCTAGTTTTCCTCACAGCTATTTAAAGTAGATGTGGCAAAAACATCCAGTTCTGTCTGTTCTGGGAGCTGAGTCAGAGACGGGAAAGGAGATGACACACCAAACAAGAACCGAGCCCAGCTGGGCTAACCAAACCCAGACCCAAATTCATTTGACATATTCTTTGATCTCAGATCCACAGTCACTTTATTTTGGTAAATCAACATCACAAAAAAACAAAAACAGAACAAAATACATCTTTACAGACCAATAATTTACCAAAAACAAGTCTGAAGCCGTCCTGGACTCAGCAGCCAGCAGGAATGAAAGATATCTACTGTTCATGAACAGATTTATATGTAAATATGCATCTACATATATATAATAACATTCACAAATGGCTGCGCAATACACATATATCTACATACCAGTAGCTTTTGTAATTTTAAAGCTCACCGGAAATAAAATAACTTGCAATCATCATTCAATTATTCCACAGTTTTACACCAATAACTTAGTTTTCTCTTTCTTTCAAATATTAACAAACCTTGGAAGTTATATTTACGCTCTCAGATAATTTCTGAATTGCAAAAGGAAAGCTTTTGTTCAAAGCTTAATGCACTATTGCCAGCTTTTTTATACATACAATGTCTTTGAATTTTAAAATCTTATTTTAAATAAAATGTTTACTAATGAGCCTAATAGCTATTTTCTTTTTGGTAACTTAAATAATATGTCAATAGTTGTTTTATTTGCATTTCCATCTTCACTACACTGGGATATTTTTGTTTTCTGACCAGGGGCGGAGCTAAGATAGTCGGGGGGCTCTGGCCCCTTCTGGTTGACACAAATATGGGAAGAAGAAAAATAAATGTAAATGTGACGGATGTGCATAAATAAAAGTATAAAGCAAGATTAAAATTATCTATCAATCAGTAATTTAAATCTTGTGTGTTTTGTCATTCTCATGCGCCACCTCTTTCTCCAAAATAGTTTTGGACCCCCCTCCTGCCCCTCACAATAAAACTCCAGCTCTGCCACTGTTTCTGACATTTGATGTTTTTCCCACTCAATTCTTTAAAATTAAGGAGTCTTTTTTTTTTTTTTAGCAAAATTTATTTTAAGGCCTTTACATGTTTATCAGCAGTGGAAACAAACATGTAGGGTGCTGTGTTCGGCACATTATTTTTCATAAAAGTGTTTCAGAATATTAAAAAAAATAAATAAATAAGTTGTTTGTTTTTTTTATCTCATCAGAGTCGAGCGATTTCACATCTGTGATCAGTGACAGAGGTGTGCTGGCAGCTCACTAACAGACGGGATGAGACGTGGGGAGGGGGAAGCAGCTCGGTTTCAACGTGACAGAAGTTGAAATGTGAGACGGCTCGTCAAGCCGAGTTGCTCCTGCCGACGCCAGGAAGCGTTACGGTACACATGTAGGGATGGGAACCTATTAGAGCTTTCCCCACAGTCCTGCCCCAGGCAAACGCCTCAAAACAAACACGCCGCAGTCCAAAGCTCAGCCTGCTTCCACCACTTTATAAAGGCTGAGCGGTTCTTAATTAATAATCAAAGTACTGTGATAACCACAGATTGACAATAAGAGACGTTTATCAGGTCTGTTTTAGGTAACTGTATGTCTGTGACTGTAAATATCGCTGCACAAACACGATCAGTTCCCATTACAAATGTGGGCAACACTTTCTTGATATTCATCTAATGTTGATAAAACACAATAATAATCAAAAAGTCATAAAAAAAACACGCCACGCCATCGTCCTCCTCCTACTTCCTGTCGTCTTCTTCATGGTTCATTCACCAAAAACATCCGGTTGTTAATCATGTGACGCCAAAAAAACCTTAGTAAAAATAAACTAATTTCAATTCGGCAAAAAAAAAAACCCAACTCATACTAGTGCAAAAACGTTTTATTGAAAAACAAGATTTTTTTGTTTTGATTGCCGTGTTTCCATGAAGCAAATTTATTTTCTAAATGTAAAATTGCTCAGTTATGCGGTTAATGGAAATGTGGCTCGTAATCCTGCTCTTGAAAAAAAACAACTGTGATTTGCTTTAGGACACCAGTCACATAATGAAGTGATTCATATGACTGAACTGCTTTATTGATATTTATTAATATCAATAAAGTAGCTAATATTAATAATGGGGAAAAATAGTACTTGTAAAAATAATAATCCAAACAATATGGACTTTTTTTGGGTGGATTTCGAACATCATGAATTCAAATGTATCAAGACAATAAATCGAAATTATTATCATGAGGAGAAATGTATCGCGATACATGATAAATGATACAATAAATGCCCAACCCTTTTTTTTATATCGTCACCTTCCTAAAATAGAAGCCCAAGTCATTTTTTGCCATAAATGACACGTTTTTAGGACATTTGAGCAGAATTAAAGATGTAACCTCAGCTGACTGGTCTGGTTTGTATAGATGTTTTTTTCCTGACTGAAAGGTGCACACCCTGTAAATAGGTGTGTAAACACACCCGTCCACACACTGGGTGTAGTGAGGAAGTGAGGCGGGGGCCGGAGTGGGGGTGAGGGCCCAGCTGTGCAGCAGGAAGCTCTGCCAAGCGGAGAGCAGACCCAGAGAGCTGGAGGCAGACGACAGATGAACCGGGCCCAGATGGTCCTCACCCCTTTACTTCGCCGCCCGCTTTGCATATTTTCACTCCCCTCAGCATTTGTTTCTGAGGAGGTACATTTACCTTCTTGCCGCCATCCTGCTTCTGTTTCACCTTAAACCCCGTCCACTGTTCACCCCATCTAGTCTAACAGAGGCTGATCTGTACCATTTCAGAGCCAAAGAACTATTTAAGAAATTTGTCCTGAAAAAAAACTTGCTTTGATATTTTGGAAAAAGGAAAAACAAAAAAGTTCCATCTGTTAAATTATGTCTGGAGGAAATGTCATCTGGAAAGAATGTGGTTCTCATCAGCAAACAAGTTGAACTGATTCAGATATTCAGATAAGTAAGACTCAGCAACCCTTCCCACAATACATTGATCCCTCTGAAGAAGGTTTGATCCACAGGAAAAGAGTCACTTTTGGGAAAGTTCTTGTTCATTAATGCTGCTTTTGTTTCGTCTTTCTAATTCTTTATGGTCAAGTGAGGAAAAAGAGGACAGGACAGTGTTGTTGATGTGTTGATTTTCTCCTCAATAAAACTGTTGAAATTTAACATTTTGTCACATTACAACCACAAACCATAATAATTCTTTAGGATTTTATAAGAAGGACAAAGTAGCGTATTTTATTGAAGTTCCTTTCTTTGTGCAATCAAATTGGATGGAGAGCCTCTGCTACTAGCAGTTTATATATATATATATACACACAATTGGTTTTGTGTCTGGACTTTGGACTTTGACTGGACCATTCCTGTGCATCATTACATTGTGAACCTCAACCTTGATTTCAGTTTTTTTGTCTTTGTTTTTTTTTTTTTTTTTACCGAAAAGAATCTATTTTGTTGTTTATCTTCATGGGCTTCCCTGTCCAGCTTCTCTGCTGAAGAAAGGCTGTCCCCATATCACGATGCTGCCACTGCCATGTTTCAAAGATAAGTCAAGTCAGGGCGGTGTGCAGTGATGGATGGATGGACGTGTTTTTCTTGGTTTGCAGCCGTGCCAGCCTCTTTCCACAGCGCAGTGAACTTCCACCTAATCTATTTTTCCTCATAATGAACCGTTCATTAGATTCAGGTTTTCCGAACTAATGGAAAATACTTGGTAGGTTTCCAAGACGTAAAAACACTACAGAGCAAATTAAACCCGTTAAAGTTCCTTCTCTTATTTTGCCAAAACAAAACAAAAAACGAAGGCTTTTGGCAAAATATTTTGGACTGATGAGACAAAAGTGGAACCTTTTTGAAGGTGCGTGTTTCCATTACACACCTGGCAAAAAACTACCACAGCGTTTGGGAAAAAGAGCAGTTATCCTTAATTTATTTAATGATTTACTCTTTGGTCTCTCTTTCCCACGTCTTCCTTGGATTAATTAAAACATGGAATGTCAAAACAAGGAAAAACAAAAAAATCAGGAAATAACTACCAACCAGAAGAGAAACACAATATCGTAACCCATATATGTTTAACAACTTTATTTTAGTTGTGTAGCTCAATACCTCTGTTTGATAGTCTGTACTGTTTGTTTTGTATGCACTAATCAGTGAATAATGATATATAAAAAGGGAAAATGAACTGTCAAAAGTGTTGGCGATAGTGTGATGGTCTGTAGTCGCCCAGGACTGGACGACTTCTTGCCGTAATTGATGGAACCATGAAGAAGAAAGTTGATCCATCGATTCACAGCTGGAATCCATGAAACATACCAGCAGTAACAGCCCGGAAAATAAAAACGACAAAAAAATAAGGTCTTGTTTGGCTTAGTCAAAGTCCAAACTTAAATCCGATTTTTTGACCTGAAACAAGAGGTTAATGTTTGAAAGGGGAACTACTGAGTAAAATTTACTTTTTTGCACTTTACATCATGTCATAATGTTATTCCCTCATCAGAAACGTACATGGACTGTTGCCTTGATTCGTTCATGCATGTCTGAGAAATCCTTTAATCTCCATGGCAACCATTCAGCTGTGCAAAACGCCTGGTTGGACCTAGCTCCACCATCGAGGATGAAGCTCCTCGTCTGAGGAGGAGCTTCACAGGGCAACCTTCCCCTGAAACTCGCCCACTCAGCTCCTTCAGACTAGCCAGCAGCAATTAGTAAACACCTGGTGAAACTGAGCATCTGCTGAGCTCATTATAGGAGCTACTTCTCAGTGAAACGCTGGTAAAAACTTTTCTAAAGTCTTAATAGAGGAGCCATGTTGTGGTGACTTCCTGAAGGTGGAGTTTCAGAAAGAGCAGGAGCTTCTTAAAGAGACGGACACCCAATTTCAAGGTGTTAAATTAGGAAATCAAATTTATTTTAAAATATTTGATATATATACTATCTATATAAAAACTGAAGGTAACATAGTTACTAATTTGTGACATAAACATGTACTATGTGCCTGACAAACACAAAATACTGCCCCTTTAAAACAAGATTCCTCTAGGGACTGAAAAAAATTTATCTGCTCTTATTGCAAACTCATTTATGTGTGACAATCAATCAATCAACCAGTTTATTCACTCAATTTTACAAAATTCATCATTAAATCACAATCACATTCTCTTACAACATTTTCTATAAACACTACTAATTCGCCCTACTTTAAAATTAAAATGTAAATTTAATAATTTAAATAACTTCAACAGCCATCATTTCCCCCCTACAACTATAAACAGCATAAAGTAGGCATAGGATGTTAATTGATCACTGATTTGAATGTTAAAATGTTATATTACTGAAGTTGGATTCTTTACTGATGAGTAATCTGAATACAAAACATAATAGTAAAATGTGAATCCCCTTGTGGATAGGTTCGCCGTCCATTTAAGCCTTTTAAGCTAGCAAACGGAGTCAGTGTCAGGTGGATCCTGTGAGGCCCACTGGACGTATCAAACCAAAGAATCCTCCTTTTTTCTCTTTAACGGCTTTCATTTCCCCTGTTGTTGCCTGTGATCTTATCACACTGGTAAACAGACAGAGCCTCTGCTGGAGCGTGAGGATCTGACAAAGACTGCACTGTAAGCCTTATCTGTGTTGCTCATGCTACGTTGACACCAGCACGCGCTGAAAGATAGACTGAAGCCTCTGGGGTCTCAATAAGGGCCGCCATGTTTTGGGTTTTTTTCCCACATTTTTTTTTAGAAAATTTCTTGGCTTAATCTCAAAATTTCTGAGACTTTTGACAGAAATGTACATCTCATTCTCATACATACATACAATAACATATTGTTATTTAATTGCCATTATTTTGTTGAAATCAGTTATCAGTTTGACATTAAATGGTTTTTTTTTGCATTTCTTTTTTTTGTCACATTTTGATGATCATGACTGAACTGCAAAAGTAATAAAAGGATCAAACATAAGAGGATGGACCCTCTTCATAGTTACTCTGTGTGTCACATCTCATGTTTTAGTTTCAGTGACTGCAGCCGCAGTATTGGAAATGACAAAAACCTCCATCAAGTCTTCGCTCCCTGCTGGTCGGATGTCTTAACTTGAGCCGAAGCGTCCCTTTAAGAGCCGCTCTGTCCGTCGGCGCCAGCTGGCCGTGCATCTTCATTTGGCGCCGGCTGCGGCATCAAATCATACCTGACGGCCGATTCCTGGGAAGGGAGGAGGAGAGCGATCCGGCCAGATGTGAGGCTTTCCCTCGCGCCCCGTGCGGACGCCGTCTCCTTTTATCTCGCTCCTCTGACGCAGACTGTTTACACTGCCAGAAGAAAACGACACTGAGACACTCAGCTGAGGATCCCTCCGAGGACGAGAGACGCTCTCGCTTTCTTTGCCTTGTCTTTTTTTTTTTTAAATACAGAAGGAGAAGCATATCAGGGAGGGACGCATAAACTCAAACGTTAAATCGGTTTTATGTTCTGGAAGCTGATAAGTGATAAGGAAACGCATTTAATTTATGAATACTTTTCCTGCTCTTGGAGAGGGTTTTTTTTTTTTTTGTCGAAAAGCAGAAACATTTCACATTTTAAATGAAACGGATAATGTATGTGAAGATAACGTTATGCAGGCGGACCTTTGGAGATGGAAGCTGTGGAGAGACTCGTTAAGTCCCGCTCCCTCAACTCCTCTCATATCCGAGTCCGACGATAAGTGAAGAAGGCCGAGGTGATATTTTATCAACAAAAAGGCGGAGCCCGCGAGAGGGGAAGCGCTTTGTTTCCCAGGCAACATCAATCCACAGCTGATAAAAAACATAAATAAAATAACAAAGGTTATCTGGAAATCTGGAGCCATTAGGCATTTTCCCCCTTCTAGATAAACGGATTACGTAAAGGAGGATCTCAGATATTGACTTTTTACTCTGCAGGATGGAGTTTGTCAGCAGCTTCCTGGGATTTCCTCTGTAATGTATCCACAGGGAAAACCAAACGAAACCAGAAGCGGCGAGCAACCAAGAGGAAAACATGAAATGAATCACAACAGCAACACAAAATCCTCTGTGACGACTTGAATACTTTCTTTGCTTGTCCTATTTTTAAAACGTTAGAACATTTGGCATTGAAGCGGTCGGTTGATGTAACGCTGAATACTGATGAAAGTCTTTTTTTAATTATTTCTTACATTTTTTTAATGCAGCCCTTTTTCGGATACACTGTAAAAAAAAAAAATCAAGTGCAACCAATTTCCTCCAGAAATCCCCAATTAGTAAATACAACTCATTTTACCTGCATGCATAATTTAATTATATAGCTGTTCTTACCATACATGAAAAATGCCATTTGTCGCAAAAAGAGTGTAGCATGATGGTGGCAGCATCATGCTGTGGGTCAGCTTTTCTACAATTGGGCCCCTGAGAGTTGAAGCAAAAAGAGATAAATACAATCCTACAAGGAGATCTGTAGATTTTAGATCAGTGGTGTTTAGCGTTAGTCTTAAAGAGCCAGTGTCCCAATGAGTTTCACAAAGAACAGGAGTTTCTTAAAGAGACAGAGACCAAATTTCAAGATGTTAAATAAGGAAGTCTAGATTATTTTAAGTCATATTTGATATGTGCAGCATTTTTATAACAACTGAAGGTAAGATAGTTGTTGACTGTGCTACAAAATGGCTCCATGTGCCTGGAAAACAATAATACTGCCAGTTTAAGTTAATTAGAGTGTCTAAAATTCACCAAAGTAATTCTATCATTTCCAAATACAAAAAGTAAGACAGATTTCAGTTCCAGACCATCTCAAGAAAATAACTGTATAAAAAAACCCTGAATGGATGGATCTTATTATTCACAAAAATTCTACATAAATGGCCACAACATGTGATTTACACGTTTCCTCATCTCAACACACCTGAATTAAAAATAAAATATTTATTAACAAACCTCAGTAAAGCCTTAGAAAATCTGAAGGATACATCAAACGGCTTTAATTTGAGCAGAAGGTGCTTTTACAAAATACACAGGGACACTGAATATAAATGCATGCCACACTTTTCAGATTTTTTCTTCAAAAAATGCTTGAAAAAAATAACAATCTGCTTTTTTTGTGTGTTCGATTGTTACATAAGATCCCAGTGAAACGCGCTGAAGTTTCTGGTTTTGAACACGGTAAAATTGTGAAAAAGTTACTTACAGCAGCATCAACTCTTTTTCAAAGGAGCCCATTTTTCCCCCTTAAAGAGTAATGGTGGATGTGCTGCACAGTCTGCTGTTTCAGGTTTGAATCAATAATCCTAATGAGACTGCTCAGAAAGAGAGAGAGAGCTGCCCTGCTGATTTACACACACACACCCACACATACACACAACTTTAGCTTCTCTTTAGTCGCACATCAAACGATCCTTTCAAGGCATCGAGGGACGGAGACGTCCAGGATGTGTCCGCTGCCACCATCTGCCTGCCGTCTCCAGTAAATCGTTGCATAACCAAGCTGTTTGCCATCCATAAAAATGCCATTTTTCACATATTTTATCTCAACATTTTACTCATCGCGTCTCAGACGATAAGATAGGAATGAGCAATTGTTGGCATTCTGACATAAATAGGAACTGTTCTTTTAAAAAAATAATAATAATAATGATCGTCAAGCAGAAATATAAAAATTTGACACAGATAAAAAAAATAAGCTCATTCCTTGCTGAATGGACCTTCAAGCTCTAGTAACAATATCCTGCTACTGATATCCCATAATAAACCTGGATGATGTTCTTACGTACCTGTGAGTACTGAGGCCATTCTAAGTAAAAATAAAAAAAAACAGTGAGATAATCGTAATATCACAAAAACAAAATAGTAATGTTATGAGAATAAAGTCATAATATTCCCAGAATAAAGTTGTAATATTCTAACTTTTTTGGCTTTCGAGTTTATTCTGGTAATTTTATATACTTTTTACTTGTTTAGAGTGACCTTAATACTCCGTCACACTTAAGACTCAGCATGTGGAGACCTGACAAAGTAATGAGTTATCAGTAAATGTGAATGTAATTAAGCCTGGAAAACCGATTTCAACGTTATCTGAATGTCTCCTGTCAGACCAACAGGTAAAATGTCTCTGAAATGCCTGCATCATGTTTAGGTTTGTAGACTGAAATCTGTTTATGTTGAGGAAGTGGCAGACCGTCATCCTCCTCTGTATTATGGGATTCCTCTAAGCTCCTCTTCCAGCTCATTGTTTTGCTCTTCTGTCACTGAGTGTTTTCATAGCAGCTGCTATCATAACTTTCAGTGTTTTCCATAAAGCCAAATCCCTGCACCAAAATTTCAGGCAGAAACAGTAATCTGGTGGACAAACACAAACATTCGTACCAAGATTCTTCCTTCCTACTCCTTCATGTGGAAGTTGTGAGATAGAACATTTCTTCGCTACAGCGTAAATACCTGTGTTTGCAGCTGAACAATGTAATATTTATTATCGCAGACATTCTCTGTTTCGTTGTTATGATGTCATTCTTGATTTAGTACAACGCCACAAAAGGGCCATTCAGGGAAAAGTAGAGTAAATATCCACCATTTTGAAATTAATCTCAGAAATTTTCTAGAAATAAAGGGAATTTCTGAGTTTGAAAAGTCAAAAATTTGCTTCAAGAAAAAAAATTTTGAGACATATTTAAGAAATTTTCTAGGAAAAACAAGGACATTTCTGAGTTTTCTTTAAAGATTACTAGATTTTCTAGTAAATCTAAGATCCTCATCAAATCCTCCAACATTTTGAGATCAATCTCAATAATTTCCTAATTTCTTTCTAAAAATTTCTAAATTTCAAAAGTAAAAAGTTTTCCACTTTTGAAACTCAGATATGTCCTTCCTTTAAGAAAATTTCTGAGTTTTAAAAGTTGAAAATTTTCCACTTTTCGAACTCAGAACTCGGTGCATTAGGTGACCAAACACACACACACACACACACACACGTTTGTACTCTTGGGTTTTGACTTGTTGCTGTTTCAATCAGAATATTAATAGAGCAAAGTGAGGAGAAAATTTAATTGGAATTGAGAGATGGAGGGAAAGGGCTTCTGCGAATAGATGAGTAATGATAGAAGAAACACAGGGCATACATTCATACAGTATCCGTCACTCTGTGCGTGCGTATTTGCGTGCGTGCGTGTGCGTGCTTGTTCAGTGTGTGTGTTGCCAGAGGAACAGTTGATGGATTTGCTGCTTCACTGCTCACACAGATTGGTGCCTGCTGTGATGGCAGCCTTGAACTGAAATTACGTGCGCTCTCACACAAAGAGAGCTACACATAATTGCAGGCGCGCTGCGTGCGTTCCTGCGTGTGTGTGCGTGTGTGTGTTGTCAGGGTCGGGACGAGCAGGTCGCCTCCAGGAGGCCATTTAAGGTGGCGCGGAGGGATGGATGAACACAAGGGCGGGCGAAACGCCACAGAGGGTAACGCAACCCAACAGGCTGGGAGCGCCGTGTTTATGTGTGTTAATAGAGCTTTTATTAGACCCTTTATCACTCGCTAAACATTTTGTGGATTAGCAGCAAGGACTTTGCCGTCTTTGATCACCGGCTCTTTTTGAAATGCAATAAAAACACGACTGGCCGCTGAAAAAACTGATCTTTAATCCTTTTTTTTCCCTGCTAATGGCCATGTTTAGGGTTATTTACATCTTCGTCACAACACCGCTTACATTTAGCGCTCAAATCTTGGTGAAGTGATATTTAGTAAGTTTGAATTGACGTCATATTGAGTCTTGTTTGTCACATTAAAGTCACCTTTTCAAAGTAACCTTTAAGCACGTATTAAACACACTTCATATTCGAGTTATAAATGCTGTGTTTCCATTGGCTGTTAGCAGAAAATCATCATAATTAACAGAAATAAAGTATTTTTTGTGTGGAATTAATAGACATAATGTGTTTCATTCATTGATATCATTTCTGAAATAAATTGACTTTTTAATAATTTTCTAATTTACCGAATGTGTCTGTTGATCAAGATATAATCAGTTCAAGCAGACAGTCTAAAATATGTGGCTCATATGGAAATCATTAAAATAAAACTATAATAAACACAGTGAGGTTATAGAGAATTTATGACAATTATAAGTTAGACATGTATTGTTTGTTTTTCTTGTAAGAAACTGTTATTTTGCTGTTTTATGTATTTATCCTAAGATTCTCTCTCATCTTAAAATCTCTACACAATGGTTTCCAGAGCAGAGAATTCATTCTCAAATACTGATTGTTTTTAAAGCTTTAAATTATCTGACTGCTATATTAAAGTTTAATCCAGACAAGCTTTTTAAACTCCAGTATTTATGCTAATTAAATCTCTATTCAGCTCATTTCTCTGGGCTCATTACCGTTAGTAAGGTGATGCCATGTTCATTTGTTTTAGTTTCTTTATTCTTGTACTCTGTCCTTTGAGTATTTGAATTGGTTTCTCTTTGGTCTCTTTCTCGTTAGTCTCTTCCCCTTGGTTTGTCGTTCCTTTGAGACTTTTAGTTCATCTCCCTCAGTGTTAATTAGCCCCTCCCCTTTTTTGTGGTTTCTGGAAATTAGGGTTGACAAGACAACCCCGTCGCTTCTCCATTGTCCGACTGTGACACCTAGCTGCCTCGCTGAGCTAAGACTGCGGTTAAAGAAACTCTGGGGCGCAGCGTTGACGTTAGGCTTCCGTCCTCAAAGCGGCCGAAGCCACGGGTTCGAGTCGCTTGTCCTTGCCACTTTCTTGACAGAAACGGTCAAATAGAGGGCACTGGGGTTTATAAAACCTTTAACAAATTCTGCTCTGCCGTCTCAACCCGTCTTCTAATAAACCACAACAGGACATGACGTCATCACGGTCCTGCTTAGCTTTCGCCAGTACCTTGTTTACAACAGCTTATTTGGACTTTTTTAATCTATGTATTATTTCCTTTTAAGCATATTGTATTGACATTCGCTGTATGAACTCAACTTAACTTCCCTCCTCAGTTGAAGGTTTATTAACCCCCTGGCTTTAGTTTTAGATTTAGAAGTAACTACAGCTTGCCTTGCTTGATTTCAGATTGATTCAAACCAGTATCCAGCCTTCCAGTACATCATGTTTAAGCCTATTCCCATTCTTTATTCCCCGTCCCTCTGGTACAATTGGATCACTGCACTACTCTCTTCCAGGTCTTTTCTGGCTTTTAAAAATGTTTCATAAAGTCTGAACTGATGTTGAGATTTATATAGCTGACAGGGGGAAGGTGTGTGCGTGTGTGTGTGTGTGTGCGTGGGACAAAATGCTTTCATGCTGGTAAAATCTTCTTTTTATAGCAGTCTAACAATAATATTCCTCTCTTTGTGGTATAAAGAGATTATTCTGTCTTGTGTTGCCTTCCAGGACATTTTATGTTGCCAAGCACAAAATTACATTCTTTTCCTAGAAAGGTATGAGGACTTTTGATTTGGCTTCTCTTAATGTTCCTGCTATCTCTCGCTTTCTGATGGATTTGTTTTGTTTTCACAGCCTGAGGATAAAATGGCTTTACAATATGGCGCAGTTAGTCATGTGGAGCTCCTAAAAAATAATGCCTCCGCACTGTAAAGTTTGGATGTAAAGTGAATGCCCCCGCAGGAAGGCTTCATCATAAAGCTGTCATGTTCGTATCTTAGATATTAGTGTTGCTGGTACATGTGATGCAGCACATATCCCACAGATGTGACTTAAGAGCCTTTGGTATACAGACTGTAATTCACTGGCAGGATGAATAAAAAAAGACAGCTGGGTTTTATTTTACAGCAGTAAAGAAAATGTGTTGGCTACATTAGTGAGATTTTCATGTTTTAAACAGACTTTTTTTTTTTTAATCTAATGAAAAAGGAGCTTTACTTTGAATGGTTGGAATCAATAAACACGGACACAAAAAAAAAGAACCTAGGCTGAAAAACTGAACCGTTTTCCACCTTTGGATTTTTTCAAGCCGTCAAACACTTTAAAACTTTCCTACGATTCATTTTAGGAGTCTGAAACTTCATTCTGGAGCTTGTCTGACACGCACCTCATTACCAGCGCCGGTGTCCATCAGTGTGCCTCGTCGCCGTCTTGTTACAACGGTTTTGGTTTGTTGCCGTTGTGACATGTTGTCGTCTTTTTTTTCCTCCTTCCTTTCCTGGCCTGTAGCGGTGCGTCGGGGAGCAGCAGCGAATCAGAGAGCAGCTCCGAGTCTGACACGGACGAGTCGGAGAGCAGCTCCAGTGACAGCGACTACAACCAGGCTTCCCGTACAAACACTCCAGAGGTAAAGTCTGACGTTTACAGTGAGAGCCGAAAGGGGCCGTATCATGTGAGACTCGCTTTTTTGAGCTTTATGTCATGTTTTAATGTTATCCCCTCATCAAAAACATACATGGATTGCTGCCTTGATTCTTTGATGCATGTTTGAGGAATCCTTTCATCTCCATGGCAACCATTAAGCTGGCACCCAGCACCGCCTTTGAGACGCCGCTCCTACTTGGAGTTGCAGTTTCTAAGCTCACGCGACTCCCCCACTCAGCTCCTGCAGACTAGCCAGCAGCAATTAGCAAACACCTGGTGGAACAGCTGAGCTCATCATACCAGCTACTTCTCAGAGCAACGCTGGTAAAAACATTGAGTTAATAGAGCAGCCATGTTGTGATGACTTCCTGAAGGCAGAGTTCCAGAAAGAGCAGGAGCTTCTTAAAGGGACAGAGGCCCAATTTCAAGGCGTTAAATCACAAAGTAATATTTCTTTTAAGTCATACTTAGTATATGTAGCGTATTTATGGCTATGTCTTACTGCAACCAGGGTAATATAGTTTCATAGGTTGTTCTATGAAATGGCACGATGTGCCTGGAAAAAGTGTGATACTGCTCCTTTAAAGTGTGTCCTGATATCCATGATATTTCAAATATTCAGTCAGATTTATGAAGAACTGGTCATAGTCCACTTCTATCTGAGTTTTGGTTCTCTCTTGTGTTTACATTTTAATTATTTCAGTGTCTCTCCACATTAGTTCATTCCATGATATTAAATGTTTCGGTATCCTGCTGTGTGTATTCAGGTTTAGTCTCTGAAGTGGTTTAGCTTAGATTAGTTGGATCCTCATCGTTTCCATTCAGTTTCTCTGTTGCCCATTATTAATCTTCTCAGTTCTCTGTCCAGATTGTCCCCAGCTGCTCTGCTTTCTGTTGATTGCACCTGTTTTCCATGTTACTCATCAGGTCTTCATAGTATTTAAGCTCCTTGGTTTCTCTCTCACTGTTGCACTTCCCCTGGTTCTCATGTTGATGCTCCTCATGTCTTTCTTTACGTTTCTGCCATTTTTAAATCCCAAACTGCATTGTGTCTTCCATTTGGGTTCTCATAAAAAAACAGCAAACATAACAGTGCAAGTGTGTACAGAGCGCATTGTTATAATATTATTGTGTATGATTTGCACAGGAAATTTTGGATAATAAAAAAGTAAACTTACTGTTTACGCTGTTTACGCTTACTGCTGGCTACAAAAAGTGGATGGTTTCTCTGCATTTATCAAAATGTATAGATTTGAGTCTGTATTTTATGTACTTTGTGTGGATTAGAGAAAATCCATAATAAACTAAAACTTGTGCTCTCAATGCTTATTAGTTTGTAACAAGAAAATTGTATTTATAATCATTACATTCTCAAATAAGTGTTTAGCATCTAAAATGTCATGGGGTGAATGATAAAGATTATTAAACATTCAACATGAACTGCTTGTGTTAATATACTTATAGTAAATATAAAATGTTTAAGTAAAGTTTAATTAAAGGCTCTTAAGTGAGCAAAGAAAAGATTTTCTTATTTTCCCAAATTATTATTTTTTTACGTTTTTTGGGGGGGTTTTCTCTTCAGTAATTAAAAAACAACAAAAAATGTTCTAAAAGATTATTGTTGGGTGCTTGGTGGGGTTGTCAGTATATATATATTTTAAAATCAATTCGCTGTAGTGCAAATTTATCAATGTTATCACTACAGCACAGCTATATGCAACAGGAAGTTAGAAAAAGGAGCAGCTGAATACCCCCATAAGCTAATGATTCAAAAATGAGGCAAAAACTTATGATTGTTCTTGTTTGTTTGCATCCTGTGCAGGCTGCTGCTGTTGTTGTTTTTCATTGTGTCTACTGCTACTCATACGCTACCAATTTAAGCTAACTGAGGCGATCTATGAGAAACTAATAGAAAATAATAAGTTACCCCTCATGTTGGCTGCTGTATTCACACAGGTAGATAAATACATGAGCTGCTCTGCAGATTCCCAGATTGCCTTTTCCAACAACTTCAGCTCATGAGGCAGAACTATGACTCAAAAAATAAGAATACAAGTCAAGTGTCCAAAACTTGGCTTACATTTTAAAGAGTAAGTTGGACTTTAGGGTTTTATTCTCCCTGATCCACTGGCTGTTTGCTTCGCTCCAACCCAGACCGTTGCTAAGCCGCCTCGTCCCGCGGAGCAAAAAAAGCTTTATGCTCCGAAAGCCATAAAAATCCCAACCGCAGAGGGGCGAGTCATGCCATTAGTTATCACATTATTTTAATGGCTCGACGCTGCCTGCTTTTATAGGCTTATGCGGTCTAACACACTGGGAGAAACGCAGAAACGCGGGGTGAGAAAACGACGGCAGCGCCGCAGCTTCCACATATGCAATAAAGAGCTTCCAGCACAGCGTGATACAATAACCACAAGAAACGCAATACTTTTACATTCCTCTGTAAAGATTCTTCATCCGGAGACGGTTTCATTATTTTTAGAGGCGCGCAGAGTTTCTCACTTGTTTATGACCGAAGGAAATTTAGTTATGATTCCTCTCTGATAAAGTGCAGGAGCTGCAGAGAGCGCCTGCTGAAATATTAATAAAGTTGTGTTTTTTGTTTGTTTTGTTTTGGGGGTTTTTTGTCCTCTCTGCAGCCGGAGCCCCCTTCCACTAACAAGTGGCAACTGGACAGCTGGTTGAACAAAGTCCAGGCTCAGACCAAACCGCTGGTCCCCACACAGCAGGAGCATCATGGTGCAGGTTAGTGGAGAGCAAAACTCAAAGCACATTCTGGTTTGATCAAAAGAACAGAACAACTAATCCTGGGTAAATCTGTTAAGGCTCCATCAGCCAGGATCCGCAGACATTTTCTCCCCGGAATGAAGCACCAGGAGTGGGCACCGCTGCCAAGACCAAGCCCTGTGGGTCCGGCGGCACACCTGTCCCTGCTGCCCCCGCGGCGGAGCACAAAGACAGCAGGACCGGCTTCTGGTTCGTGTGTTTTCTTTATAAAGGAATGCTAGCCGGCCGCTCAGCAAAGTGTCAGTAGAGGTGAACTGTTGTTTCTGCTCCGTTCAGCCCGGGCAGGGAGAAGGCCAAAGCCAAGCTGGGCCAGAAGGCTTCCGGGGAGGGTCAGAGGTCAAAGATGAGGCTGTCGCCAGGCCTGCTGTCGGGGCAGGAGGTCCCGGCCCCGAGGAGGAACACCACCGGGAAGAAGCAGCCGCGCCGGGCCGAGAGGTCCAGCAGCGTGGAGGAGAACCAGAACCAGGCATGGAGCCGGACCAACCAGCACAGGTAACGGAGGAGAGGACGGAGCCGGCTGCTTTACACCTCTCAGAACCAGCAGGAGCCCGGACAAAAACACGAGTCGCACGGGGAATTTTCACTGCTTGAGGCTAAAACAGTTCACATGATCCAACCAGGCAGCTAACACACAGTTAAAACAAAGACTTTTAAGGTTTTCAGGTGTTTTTAATTCCCAAAGAGAGGAAAGAAAGAACAGATGATGATCATCAATAGGAGGGTTCCTGGAATATTTTGATGAGTAGTACTGTGTTGTTCTGATATTATCAAAACACAAATTACCACATAAAGAATGGTTCACCACTAAGATCAGAGCTGTGGCTGGACATTTAACCCCGACTGCACTGCAAAAACACAAAATCCTACCAAGTGTTTTTGGTCTGGCGCAAATATCTTAGTAAATTTGAAATAAGACAAGTAACTTTTCAGTAAGAAGCAGAAGCTTTTTGTAAGACAATAACGCCTTATTGATGAAAAAGTATTTGTTTTAAGTGAAATAATCTGAGATGTCTGTGTGAGTTTGTGCGACTCAAACTTTTTGATTGAAAAAAGATTCATGAGAAAAAATAAACTACACAGAATATAGAATATTAAATAATCAAGCCACAACAAAATGTTCATTTGAGTCGCATGCAGACATCTTATTTCCATCCTGTGACTGAAGCTGCTGCTAACTAGCTGCTAAGTTGCCTTTGCTAGCTTTATGTGTCTGTTGGTAAATGATCGCTGGTTGGCTGGACGATGTTTGTCTTCTCCACTTCTGTTGCACGATGCCATGTGCTTTCTGGGCTCTATACAAAATGTGATTTTCTTTTGTACATTTCTGTCATGATACGGATCTTAAATTTCATTCATAACCGTCTTTTAGAAACATCTTACATTTGAGTTGGTGAAACCTGTAGAAACCCTGTTAGCAGCTTCCTTTCATCTGAAACAGAAAGTTTAGTCAAAATGGTTGAAACTCGGACACAAGTGTGTGTATCAACAAGACAATAATCCCAAACACACACACATCCTCTCAAGCTACACACCCAAGCCGGTTTTGGAGTGGATAAATCAGGCTAACATTAACCTTCAGGAATGGCTCTGGCCTTCTCCGGTTTATGGGTTGTAGTAAAAGCCCAGATCAGGAAACTATTCAACCGTTATCAGTTTTACCATTTCTGACTAGAAGAGGGGTCAAATATTCACCCAGAGCTGGAAGCTTTGGCTACTTAGAGCGTTTGGTCAGTGTAGATCCCCGATGGGTTTTGGGAGAAAAACGTCACATGCTTCTTGTTTTTTAAACTCTGTGAAGTTTTATGTTGCATAAGCATCACAAAGCAGCTCAAATGCATTATAAAAAGCTCCAAAATCCAAGGAAATGATTGCAGATGATGAGTGTGTGTAAAGCGTGATGTAGTGGATTAATATTTAGTCTGAGGTTTTCAGGACTGTGATTTCCCACAGTGGATTTAGTGGAACCGACGTTGAACTCGTTGCTCAGCTTGACTTCAGGCCAATTAGCAGAACAAAACCACCTTCCTGTTTCCTTTCTTGTTTCTCTCTCCCTCACTCACTTATTCCTCTCCTCTCTTGCATCCTAAACTTCCAGACTAGTTCAGTTAAACTCATGCTGTTTTCAATTATTTCACCCCGTTGCATTTATTTATTTATTTATCTAGTTTTCCATTTTGAACACCCATTCACCCCCCGGAGTTAGCCCAGGCAAACATTCTGCTCAGCTGTTTGGCAGCGATCAGTAACCGGGGTCGCCGCGCCTCGCTGCCGGCTTGATCTTAACTCGGAGCGCCGTGCTTCCTGTTGTTTGTGTCTCCTCTAACTAGCCCTGCGGCGAGAGAGAAGGACCTGTTGCCCCCGCCTCCCCTGGAGCACCAGAACCCCCCCAGGCCGCGGGGGAAGCCTCTCAGCGGGAAGACGGCCCCGAGGAAAGAGCCTCGCAGTGCCACCAGCTCAGCCACTCCACCAGCAGCGCTGCAGCAGACCCCCGTGCCTCTTCCTGCTGTCACCGTGAACCAGGTCAGCGTCGGCTCTCCACTCAAAACACCTCACCGCCTCTTTCCAACATCTGGAAAACTCAGCACCGGGTCCGGCATGTGTAGCAGATTGTTCACGCATTCTGACGGAAACGCTTTGGTTTCCAGCATGAAGATGGCATTTTCAAATGTGAATCGTGGATCATAGCTTTAGTTTTGTGGCTCAACCAGGATTTATGCAGATGAAGAGACAGAAAAAAAGTTTTGCTGAATTGTCACCAAAAAAATGCATCATAATAAATCAGGAGTCATTAGCTGCATTTCCATGACAAATTTGTATAAAACTTTGTCAATATTCCAATTTTGCAATTGCAACGTTTCCATTTAATAAGAAACATAATGAAAATCTGTGAATAAACCTGATCATGTGATAAGTCATAAACACTCTGCACCATCATCTTCCTACCACTTCCTGTTGTCTCTTCGTGTTTTCCTCCAGTAGTAACATCCTGTTGTTGGTCATGCAACCTGTTTGACGCAAAGAAAAGATTTTCCACTGCAGCTTTGCAAAATACTCTAATTTTGATACGGCTGAAGAACCAACTCATCCTAAAAACTCTTTATCAAAAGAGTTCTTTCTAAATTGCTGTGTTTCCGTTAAGCTAATTTATTTTTGTAATTCCAGCTGCGCAATTTTATGGTAAGTATAAAAGCAGCTGTGTTTTTAGTGATTAAAGACTGACGTGTTAAACATGTTGCACCAGTTTTGTTTTCAACAACTTGGATGTGTTCATAAAGAAAAATGAACGCATGCCTAAATCTTCAATCATTTTAGATAAAAGTTTTTTTTGTTTGTTTTGTTTTTTTAATAAAAAATAACTTTTTGAGGCTTCATTTCTACTATAAATGTAAAATGATGATGCAAGATTCAACTACGTACAGATAAAACTTGCATTTGAATTTCTTCAGTCAGGACAGGAAAGCTGCCAAAAAGTTAGAAAATAATTTTTGCAATACTTCACTACAACTCGTCTATGATACAAACCCCCCAATAAAATAAACAGATGTTTGTGGTTCTAAAGTGACAAAACCTTAACATATCCAAAGTTTGAACACTTTTAACACATTAAAAGCAGCAAAGTTTTACATCTTTGTCAGAAAAGTACTGTTTATGTTTGCTTTGTTGCGTTCACAGGAGACAAAAATCTCAACTCGAAGCATCAAGGATTCACAAACGAGCTCTCCTTCTCAACAAAAGCAAACTCATCTATGAAGGAACTGGTAGATAAGAAACATTAGACGCATCTTTTAATTTGCATGTGCCGAGCAGACGGCCGTCCGCTCGGCTGTGTGACTCGTGCGCACTGAATGTTGGTGACATTCGGAGTCACACAGCCAAAGCATGTTTCTTTTCACTTCACAGATTAGTAGAACAAGCTGGCAACTTGTGCCGCATAATTTGCATGATATTATCGCGTTTGGTGATCCAGTTACAGGCTTTGTTTTTGATTGTAATGTTTGTCTACAGCAGATCTCTTTTGTTGGGGAGTTTAGGAGTGCATCAATTCGTGGTAAATAAGCCGGATTGTTTCAGCAGGTTGATTGCCTTTTCTAAGGCAGTCAGGATTTTTTCTTTTTCCTCTAGACTGCAGAGGGACATATAAAATACAACCGTCAAGATAACTAATATTATTGTATTGATAAAAGCTTTTTTTATCTGTGAACTTCCAAATTACATCAATGGGTTTCTCATGCAAAATTAACAGATCACCTCACTTTTCCCCGCTAATGTACAGTTGTGAATTTATTGGAAATTTTCTGCAAATATAATCTAAAGCTTTACTAATGCCTGCATGCAGGTGGCAGTATTCCTTTCTTCTGCTGTCTCAGCCTAACTAGATCACAAACTATAACTTGACATCGATATGTCGGGTTAAAAAATGTCTTGTAAATATTTCTAAATTAGCTCCACAAAACCAGTGATTTTTAATTGTAAAAAATAAAATAAAATCTCAAGATATTCAATATTTTTTAATTTTAAAGCCCAGTATTATATGTTTTCCAGGTACATTGAGCCACTTATTCATTTATATTACCTTCAGTTGTTAAAGTGCTGCATAAATCAAATTTGACTGAGCAAGGTCCAACTAGGCGTTTTGGATGGCCGAATGGTTGCCATGGAGATTAAAGGATTTCGCAAACATGCATGAAAGACTCAATAAAACACACTTCAGGTATGTTTTTGATGACGGAATAACTTTATAATATGAAGTAAAGATCAAAAACTTTAACTTTACATGACACTGCCCCTTTAAGAAGTGCTAAAGGCAGGTACAGCTGTTTATTAATATTTTAACAGTTTAATGAGTTTTATCAGTAAATTCTGACACAACCGTCCCTCTGAGAACATTCATGATCCTGATGTGACCCAAAATGAAATGAGTTTGACATGCCTGCTCCAGGGGAAACGACTCAAACCATGTGGGATTTAATATGACTGACTAAACGTCCCTCTGCTTCTTTTTTTTGTTTGTTTGTTTTCTTTTTGCTGTTGATCCATGTAACAGGATAAGAGGAAACACAGAGGTCCCAGCACCAAAATCACACCGAAGTCCAGGGAATTCATCGAAACAGATTCCTCCTCCTCCTCGTCGGAATGCCAGTCGGATGGCGAGGAAGCCACCAAGATCCTGTCCATGCCAGCCCCGTCCATCAGCGCCCAGATGCTGGCCACCGTGCACAGCCACGCGCCTCTGCTCCCGTGCCTCGGCTCTGCTGCAGGGGCGGGAAGTCTGGGCACGTTCGCCGCAACTGGACTCCGAGTCAAAGACGGCGTCAGCACAGTCGGCAGCGGAGGTGATGGCGTCAGCAACGGCAACCTGCTGAGTATCGGCAACATAAGTGCTTCCTTTGGGAACTCGGTTCCCGATCCCGGAGGGTCCGGAGGGCAGGGGAAGGATGCGGAGCCCGCGTCACCGCCGTCAAACGTGGGACACGATGTGGCTCTGTCCCCTCTGAGGGAATATCACGAGGTTCAGAGTTTGTGGGTGAAAATCGACTTGAGCTTCCTCAGCAGGGTGCCGGAGCAGACGGCGGGGGAAAGAGCCAGGATCGGAGTTGTAGAACGGGAAGGGAACGCGGGGAGGGACAGGGAGAGGCAGAAGCTGACAAAGGGGGAGAGACAAGAAGAAGAAAATGAGCGTTTAGTGAAGGACAAAGAAAGGCAAGGAGAGAGGGAGAGGCAGACGGACAGAGAGGACAGGGAGAGGTTTGGATTTGGGGAAAGGGAGAGGACTGTGGCAAGGGACAGAGAGAAGATTAGTCAGGGTATGGGGGTACTGGATAACCCCCCTGGGCAGGAGCAGGGTAATCCCAGGCTGGCTGGGCGGACGGAGAGACTGGAGAACGGAGGTAAACACAGAAGGCAGGCGGCCGCAAACATGGTGGCTCCCACAGAAAAACACACCAGCAAGAGCAAGAGGAAACACAAGGTGCTGATTAAACTACGGCCATGTTGATCCCCAAACCGTCCGGTCGCTCCTCAGCTAACTCACTGTCCCTGTCCTCTGTTCCCAGCTGGACCACGGAGAATCACCGGTCAAGTGTAACAAGAAGCTGCGCCTGGACAAAGACTGCCTGCTCCTCCCACCATGCATCTCTCCAATACACAACCACAAGAGCAGCTCTGCAGAGTAAGTTCTGATGTGGGAACACCAGACATGCATCAATCAATCAATCAATCAATAAATCAATCAATCAATCAATCAAGCAATCAATCAATCAAGCAATCAATTAATCAATCAATTAATCAATCAATTAATCAATCGATCAATCAATCATTCAGTCAGGAGCACCTATCTACTACTGCTGGTCCTCAGGTTAACTCACACAGAAAGCAAAACTGATGTAAAGCTGTGAGGTGTGATGATTAAAAGGGCTAAAAATTAAGAGACGCTCATGTTAACTACAATAACTATGACATTTATAAAAAAGATTGTGGCAAATTTTAATCTAACTTAAATAGATAAAGGCAAATTCAGACAAAAGTAGTGGTCACATAAACTGCAAATCTAAACCACACTACATCGACATTAACAATGATATCGGCCTGTTTTCTTAACATATCAGAATTGGTCTGATGAGTCAAACTGAGTCGATTTTAACAAGCCATGTTTATTTCCATCTTGTTGTTGTTTGTGTTTCTGGAGGTAGATGGTCATGAGCTTTTTGTTTGGTCACCATGACAGAGAAGTAATAACAATGATGAGGTCGTTGTTTCGCGGTTTAGAAAGGGCAGGAAAATGTATCCAACGTATAGAATATCTATGATATTGGTAAATATCGGTTAGCAGTCATAACAGAAATGTTAACATCGGTAGATCTGTCACGACAACAAATATTACTGCTTGATAAATTGTCCCAGAAGTTATTGCGATAATTAATGTAATGAAAATGGCAAAATAATGCAAGAACACATTCTCAAAGGTGAATAAACTTTAAATTGTAATGAACATTTAACACATTTAAATATCAAACGAGAGTATTATGTCGTCTCCAAAACACCAGACTGAAGACTTTTAGTAATAAGTTAGTTGGTAGAAAGAACAAAGAAAAAACAATAAACCATGCAAATTAAAATGATTGAGGTCATTTTAATTTATCATGTGATTAATTGATTTATCACTTGTTACAGGCCTAAACATCAGATATCAGCATCGCCCCAAATGTCCATATCTGTGCATCTCTAGTTCTCTACTCTGTTGTTCTAAACCAGTTCTTCTCAAATCAGCTTCTTACAGTTTTTTAAAAGCCTTTTGCCACGTTCAGTTGGATGAGAATAAACAACATTCAGGGTTTTTTTTTTGTTTTATGTTTTTGCTCTTTTGGGCTTCACTTTTACTTCCCTCCAGAAAATGAAAAACAGCCCAAGGTTCTCATCGTACTTCAGCTCCTGTTCCCTGGTTCTGAGATCAGGTCCTCAGCTCCTTGTTTTTACTGCTCTTGTGGTGTAAAGAGGCAGATGACACCTTCTGTCATAGGTGTCATCTGTGGTGTGTTAGAGATTCGTGTGAACTGGAAGACGGCGCTCCCGGTCTGTTCCCTGTACTGAGCAAGCCGTCCCCAGGGGAGGGAGAGGTTATCCAATGACTGTGATGCTGAGCGGGTCTTTTTGGCAGCGCTTCATATTTTTCACTGCACCAATGAAGCTGCCACACAAGGCGACTTTCATTCACAATGTGACACAGGAATGACAAAGCGTGAATTTCAGCTCTCCGTGTGAATTATTTAAAAACAGACTAGGCCGCCTGTCGCTGTAAATAAGCTCCTGTGTGACAGCTACAGAGGAAATATTTTTATAGCATCTGGGGCTTCTTAAAGAGGCGCGGGGGAGGAGGACGGGGTGACCGGGGGTTGAACCTGTGACACTGTGTGATTGTCACCTCGCTCTGTTTATCATCCGGGAGGCTTTTCGGCGGAAAGCTGCGAACGGGGCGATGAGATCATCAGGCTCAGTCAGCAGCTTCCTGCGACGTTTGGCAGGTGTTTCCCTGGCTGGACTGATCACTCTGATGCTCAGGAAGAATTCAGATCTACCTCAGGAAAACAACGCAGCATGGTTTTACAACTGAAGACGAAATGTGAAGAAATTAAAAGCCTCCTCTTGATCACACTTAAATGGTTCAGATTATCACCTTTCCAAGTCGGGCAGAATGCACAGAGTAGTTCAGTTAAATAGTTATATACATTTTAACGTTAAAATTTTTTAATGTGATTAATCGCATGTTAGTGTGTTTTTTGTTGGGTTTTTTTTACATGCAAATGTTCCTAGTGGAACCTTTGTATTTGCGCGTTTTTGGTACACCCGTAAATCTGGCGCACAGACGACATCCACTAACAACGATGGATGACAAGGTTGCTTCTCTTGGCCCATTAGGGGTTAATTTTTTAAGAAATCGTCTGATGAGATGCTGGAAAACACTGCTGATGTGCTAAAAGGAGTTAGCCTGTTAGCAAAGTTATTCAAACCTAAGATAGCATCTCAATGCTAACCATGTAGCATCAGCTAGTGATGTAAACCACAACCTTTTTGAGTAAGTTACATCCTGTAGCTTGTTGTAAATGGGGATATTTTTCAAGAACAATATTTGGATTTGTGGCACTGTAATTGCTTTGCCATAAAGTCACAACCCTACAGTTGTCTAAAAAAATGATAGATTTTTTTATATAATAATCTTTAGCTATATCACAATAGTACCACAAAATATTGCGATAAAGTTTTAAGTCCATCTCGCCCTGTGAGCTTTCAGTGGGTTTTCCTCTCCCAGGAAGCTTCTCTTTGCCTACTTCATGTTGGGTTCAGGTCCAGTTCAAGCAGTTTCTACATTTTTAAATCTTAAAATAATCAGCCTGGGTGTGGTGAATAAAACTGAACTGACTAGTCACAGTTAATTATTTAACACGGGCCAGAATTATATTCTCACTGAAGGCAAAGTTGTTTTGCACCTCCCCACATTCTCCCATATATAAAAATGAAGCAGCTTTATCTCTTTTCGTATTAGATTTGTCTCAGTGTTGGGAACACAAGAGCAATAAAAGAGCTTGTTGATCATAAAGCCATATATTACTGTGAGTATATAACTCAACAAGATATACAGAGAGAAAAAAATATCCTGTTAGGGAGGAGAAAACTTAACACCTTACGCATGCAAATTAGAATATCCAAAACACACATCAGTTATGCTGCACGCAGGCACAAAGGCATACACACCCTCAAATATCCACACACACATGCACACACACACTCTCTCTCTCTCTCTCTATACTGCAAGTAATTAGTCTTTGTCTGCCTTATTTTGTATATCATCTCTAATGTCGGTGCCTGGGGCCCTGTTCTGTGAGCTCAGCAACTTTCTAGCTGCATCAAACCCCCCAGAGTTTCCAGGGAGAGGAAAAACATAAAAATATTATCACTTGTGTTGCAAACAATATGAGTCACCGGAGCTCCAACAAGGCGGCCGAGGGAATAATCACGAATGTGCAGCAAGGGGACGAAAAGTACAGTTTTAGAAGCCGTGAAATGGTTTTCCGAATGTGATATTTAAATCTCTGGACGACTCCGATTGGTCCAGTGAGGAGAAGTCAGACTGATGATGAGAGAAGTTTTGTCTGGTTGTTTTAAGCTCCTCCAGGAGTTTTTCCACTCTGGGTTTTCTCCTCAAGGTTCGTTTAAGCTGCTGTTGTTCCACATTATGTTCCCCCAAGCTGCTTTGGCTTCCAGCTGTACAACGCCTTTACAAACCCACAGGCAAAGCTAGAAAATATGTAAAGACACATCGACTTTTAGAATGTTTTTGTTCGTTCACTATTCAATAATTGCTACATTATTTTAGCATAATTTCTATCTCATGTCTCATTATTTTCAGTTCGATTCTTGTCAGAAACGTTTCAGTTTCGTGCTATGCTAGCTATGCTAGCTATGCTAAACTTCACAATCACATCTATTTAGTTTCTCACTCTGAGCTTGAAATGGATCTGGGGTGTAAAGTTTTTTCACACTCATAAAGCTGTTTTTTTTTAACATAAGTAAACCAGTAATAAGAACATATGAATTAATCTTCTCTATCGCCCTTGTTGTTGGCGTTCAGCGGCTCTCTGAACAGGAAGCAGACCCGGCGGCGTGACGACAAGCTGCTGCCCCCGCTGCTGTCGCCGCTGTCCGACGAGCCCCCCCGCAAGCGGGCCTGCGACGGCGGCCCCTCCCTCACCGAAGAGGCCGGTGCGGTGGGGATGCTGCCCTGCTCGGCATCCTCTTCTGCCGCCGCCGCCTCGTCGCACAGACACCGGCGGGGCGAAGGGAAGGCGACGGCGCACGCTAGAAACGGCGGGGTAAGTGTTCTCCTGGAGGTCAGCGAATATGAAATGGCCTGGATTTATTCACATTCTGGTAATGCAGGACCTGTAAGTTTAATGGCACACTCAGAGAGCAGGAATGTGGCCGTTAAAACTAAGTGGAAGGACAACGGTTGCGTTTAAGTGGCCATCTAATTGTCATGCAGGTTTTTATTGTCGAAACTATGAATATCAATGGCCTCTCCACCTCAGGACATGGACTCCCACTGCGATAAACCTGGCGGAGACGGTTACCATGCCAACGGCCACTCGGACTCCGAGGTGTGGTCCGAGGCGATGATGGGCCAGTCCGAACCGCGAAGGCCGAGACTGTCGTTCACCGACACGTAAGTAGACGCTCACGCAAATATGAGAGTTCAGCGACATGCAGCTCATTAGCTGCTCTCCTTATGAAGACGGTTTCATCTGGAAAACCGAGGTAGAGCGGAAAACTGTCTGCTGGACAGAAAGAAGCAGGTTTTCCATGTGCAGAGCCTCACAAAGGCAGCTGCAAAAACTCAACATTTTAGTATTTCTGGTCATGTTTCAACATCTTGGTACACTTAAAGTAAGACTAAACCTAACTTACAAGTAACTTTTCAGCGAGATCTAGGAGCTTAAGTCAATAATTTAGTAATATTGATAATAAATTACTAGTTTCACTGGTAGATTATTTGATTTGTAACATTGGAAACTAAACCAAAACCATTTGGCAAGATTTTGTGTTTTTTGTTTGTTTGTTTTTTCAGTGTAGCTCTTGGATTTTTTTCTCATTATGTCACTTTAAAACCACAAACTACTATTTAATTTATTGGAATTTTATAAAACAAGCATAAAGCAGCACATTTCAGACCCTTGAACATTCATCCCCCTAAATAAAACCCAGAGCAACTCAGATTTACCCTGGCTGTTAAGTGTGGCCCAATGGTGTACAACAGTGGTCCCCAACCCCCGGTCCATGACCAATTGGTCATGGACCAATTGGTACTGTGCCAGGCAAGAAATAATTAAATATTTCTGTTTTATGTATTATTTGAGTCTGGAG
>NW_015113567.1:305599-342702 GCF_001443285.1 Poecilia latipinna
AAGTCTTGACCGGTCCGTGGTAATAAAAAGGTTGGGGACCACTGGTGTACAGGTTAAAAGCATCTGTTCCGTGAAAACCTCAGGGAGAAAAACACAGGTCAGGAGGAAAGTTAGGCAACATCCTAATGAACATCTCATTCATCACATCTTAAACCGTCTCCACTATTAAGTAAAGACACATTTTCCATTGTCAGGTCTCACTGTAGCCCAGGGCTTTACAACCTGCAGCCTGGGGCTGCAAGTGGCGCTTTGGAGATGATCAACCATCATCCTAAGCTGTGATGTGACCCAACGTCTAAATCCCAAAATATCGATACCAAGTCAATACCGGTATCGATCAATAGCAGTGTGGTAAAATGGATACTTCAGTTTCAGATTCCATTATGAAATTTTATTTTATGTCTGTGATGTGTTCGACCACCAAGATTTCATTTTTGATTTTCTTTCATCAGATAATTTTTTGCGTTTTGTTTATTTTGGAAAAAATGTACACATTTGCTTTGCTGTCCTGTTTCTGTTTATCTTAAGATGTTGAAGTATTTTGCAGACATGGGTCAAAATTCTTTCTAAAGTTTTAACAATATAATTCAAAGGAACCTAAGGAAACTTAACCTAAATGTTAAGTTTGACCTTTCAAACTTGAATAATGGAAAGTATTGGAGTCGGCAATACTGACCATGAAAATATTAGGTATTGGATCAAAACCAAAATATCATCACATTTAAGCCTTTTTTTCCCAAAAGGATTTTTTTTTTTTTTTGTCTAAATCAATTTTGACAATAAAAACAGTGTGATGTTTTTGTCAACATCGCTTTAGGTCATTATTTTATTAAAGTGAGTATTGTTCTCCTCTGCTAGTTGGACAAAACGAGCCTCATTCCAACCTTCACCCTCGGTAGTGAGTGAGATTTCCTTCTTTCTCTCCTGAACAAGAGCCAGAAGGTGGCCAGTTGATATCATGTAGCAGCGTTAACTACATCAACGCTGGTCCAGCTCTGTTCAAATCTGGGCAGACGATACATCTCCGCACTTATTTTCTTGCCTCTGCATTATTCATGAAGCGTGTTTTGCTGTCGTTCTAAGGTTACACCGAGCCTGAGGTGTGTTTACACAAGCAGGCTTCTGTGGAGCCGGTGGTTATGTAAATCACTCCATCATTCTGGAGGATCCCAGCCTTTCTGTTTGGACGCTGGTTTGTGCAGACACGAGTTGTGTTCTTGTTTTTGTTGTTTTCCAGAGTCCACAGTGCAGAGTACTACATGCAGGAGGCAAAGAGGTTGAAGCACAAGGCCGACGCTTTGGTAAGACGCTGCACGGCTCCACACTTTGCTGAAATCAATCAGGGAATGATCCACAATCAGGCTCAGACAGTGTTGGATGGGTTTCAAAGCACACAGCGTTTACTATACTGTAATCATATACAGGCTTCCAGTCTCTGCACAATGCAAATCTATTTAGCATCGAGGCCTGCACGCTGTAATTCGTGTTATTTATTACAGCGTTTGTCTCCAAGGGGGGGTCGTGCTCAGAGAGTGATGATGTCTGCAGGATTAAACAATATCAAAAAAATTATCCGATCTTCCCCAAACAATGAAGTCAGATTTATTGAACTTGTTATTTATGCTACGTGTACGCATCGTTTCCTCAGATTTATCGGGGGATTTGCATCTTAGTGGGAGATTATTCAAAGCGAAGGCCGCGGTGCCACCGTCATTCCGACTCTTGCCTGTTCTGTCTTCTCTGGCATTTCATCTCTGTCACCTTCCTCCTCCTTCGTGCTCCGCAGACGGACAAATTTGGGAAAGCGGTGAACTACGCGGACGGCGCCCTCTCCTTCATAGAGTGCGGGAACGCCATGGAGCGCGATCCGCTGGAGGCCAAATCGCCGTACACCATGTACTCAGAGACGGTGGAGCTCATCAGGTACGGATCAACGGCAGAAAGAAGCCAACGGGAGTCAGGAAACGTTTTTACAAAACTGCACAACATCCACAGCAACATCAATATTTCCAATACTGCAGTCAGGATTTCCTCTTTGGGTCCAGGAGCTACAGGGGTTTTATCTTTAAAGTCGTATCTTTGGCCAGTTGGATGGACTTTTACTGTCCACACTTTATTCTCCACCCCTTTTATTGGGATTCACTTCGTTTTATGGTTTAATAACTAGTTCACCGATCTTTAAAAAGCCCGACCTGCCGATTCTGATTTTGACTGATACCAAATGTTTTGTCTGAAAAGTTGCAAAATTTAATGACAATGTCGCTAAGAAGACAACAGGGGGATAATTATTGCTAACTTAGCAACGTACAATGGCTGATTTCCCAAAGTTAAGGGCCGATTTACAATAATTGGTCTGTTTACATGAAACATTTGAACATTGTAGTTTCTAAAGCAGTAAGCAGGAAATAAAATGAAGTACTGCTTGAGCATCCAGTGGTACAGTTGTAATCTGTTTTCTTTTTGTATTGCAAAATGAATACATATAATTTATAGCAACAGGTGATCCTTTCCTACCTGATGAAACGGCTCTCATAAAGTCCTGTGGACGTGTAAATTTGCACCCGTTCCACCACAAATGGCAAATTAAAGCAATGCCTTTTTAATGAGCTCTAATTTAGCATGCATGCCCACATGCAACCAGCTGGACTCTTCAGCTCCGAGTCTTTTTTGTTGTGTTCCAGCCCTTCACACACCTACAAGGTTGCTAATCTGTGTAAATTAGCCAGATCTCAGCGTTCGATCCTTTGAGCGCTGCCAGCATGCGAAGCCGCCGAGTGCAACACGGAGAGAGCAAACGGCGAATAATAAACGAGCGGCTCGGTCTGAGAGGCGCTCGTGAAGAGGGAGACGGCCATTTAGCTCGAGAGCTGGGGTTCAAGATCCGCTCATCTGCACTCATCCGTCGCGCTGAAGTGTCCTCGAGCAAGACCCGGGCTTCAGATCGGTGGCTTCACCTTTGGATGCTCGTTAAGGAGGATGATTGTGGAAATGATGAGAATTTGTCTTCAAAGATCAATAAAGAGCAAAGAAGTGACTTCTTAGACGTCCTTCTCAGATGAAAAATCATGTTTTTGCTTGATGTTTTGCTACAAATCATTCTGGAAAAACTCTTTTATTCTCAGTTTTTGTGCATCTGCACTTTCCTGAAGTGAATCGGTAAACACCAGAGGAGTGACGAGCTTCTCTGTCCTGCAGGTACGCCATGAGGTTGAAGAACTTCACCAGCCACTCGGCCACCGTCTTGGAGAAGAGGCTAGCTGTTCTGTGGTACGATCCGCCTCCTCAAGTCTGTTCTTATCACTTCTCAAACCAGCACACAGCCAGTGTGATGAACATATACCAAGAGTGCCTGTTGAAGTAAATTCAACACGTTTCAGGTTCATATTTAGATGATTTTTGTCACCATCTAGTGGTCGCAGTTCTGCCAAATTATGACTGTCGATAATTTGCATAACATGTACTTGAATTTGACTAAATTAAACAAAGTAGAATCTAAGAGCAAAAAAACTAATATTTTATTCTGCACATATTTGTGATCATATTTATGTTTTGGCTAATAAGACAAAAGTCCAGCACACACAAATTACAGAAGCTTTTATTCTGTTAATACTGCTCACTCTTGTCCATCATGTCCTCCACTGTACTTGGCAGCAGGCAGGAGCTGCTTTTACATGAATCAGCCTGTTTATTTTATTGTTTTACAAAAACACACCTGAAGCGTTAATTGCTAAGATGAACTTATCTGACCAAAGTGAACAGTTCCAGTTGGAATACTGAAGAAACATGCAGCGTTATGAGAGCCGCTTTACAGATCAAACTGTAACAAAAATATAATATAAAAACACATATGTGCTTTTACTTTTAAAAGTTACAAAAAATAACATTATGGTAACTATTGTGCTGTTATTGTACCTTTAATTTGACTCGGCAATCACCCTGGTCTTATCAGCCAAAAACGAAAAGATTTTTTTTTTTTTTAGCATTTTATTTTTGGTCTTTGATGCTCTAACTGCATATATGAGACATTTTTAACATGAATACAGCTCTAAGACAAGCTTACCTATTATCAAATAGGTTTCCTTACACAGAAGTAGTGAAACGTCACCTCTAAACAGAAACGTTTAAATATTTAGACATTTATTGATGCGTTCATGGAACCAAATGGAGGAAGGAAATCACACATCAGGAAAAGTAACAATCAAACCAGTCAGTCAGTTTTGGAGGTTTGACAATATTAGTTTATTATCACAATGAAACCTAGATTTTAATCATATAAAATATATATGTGTGTGTGTGTGTGTGTGTGTGTGTTTATTTCTTTATAATGAAGAAAATAAAATAATTCCCCAGTGCCCTGTATTTGTGATTGTAGAAGAAAAACCACCCAGCATAATCTAACGGCTGTAGTGTGTCGACTGTTTGACCCCAAGGTTTAAAATAAACTCTGTGTCACATCATATAATGCAGTAGGGAAACGTTGACAAGCTGTGAGTTTCTAATTAAAGTTCCCAGACCTTCTGAACTTCAAACTGATGAATCTGTTAAGAGCAATTATTTCACTGCAAAAACACAAAATCTTACTTAGTTGTTGTTTTTTTGTCTGTTTTCTCGTGCAAATATCTTAGTACGCTTCCAATAAGACAGAACAAACGTACAAGTAACACAGACAACATATCAGTGGAGTTAATCGCACATTTACACGTCTTTAAATGATTATCCAGGCTTAAACTAACACCAAGCAGAAAGTTTGAATGGGGGAGTCTGTACGGCCGACTCATCCGCCTCCCAACGCTTGTGTTCCCATAGCAACCGCTGTCTGTCTCTGCTGTACCTGAGGATGTTCCATCTGAAGAAAGACCACGCTGTCAAGTACTCACGCTCGCTCATGGAGTACTTCAAGGTAACAACTCAACACACACAATTGGACACAGAGTTGATTTCCTTCCCCGTCTCTCACCGTCTGCCTCCGTGACAGACTGTGCGAGGCCAACCGCGCGCCTACACACACACACACACACACGTCTCGGATCCATTTCCACGCTGCCTGTGCATTAATTTTGCATGCCGTTGTGAAATTCCGTTCCTTTTTCTTTTAATATTAACGCATTAATTAGCTCCATCCATCATCGCAGTGGATTGTTGCGGTTTAATGTGCTTGTTTTGATTAATTGCGTTTAGTTGAATTAATTACTGAGGATGTCATTAACACAGTTCTGCATTTCTCACTGATGGGATTGGATTTCTGAGAAGGGAGTGACGGGGCGCTCAGCAGCGCAGCCTGTTTGCAGACGGGGACGTGTTGACAGAGGCAGAGCGCTTCACTCTGCAGAACAACACAGCAGATCTGTAACTCGTTTAGTCGGCTAATGGTTCTCAGAGGTTCCAGGACGTCAGGAAACCAGAGCTGAAATACAGAATATGGATGGTTTCCAAACACATCCTGGTTACAGAATATCTTACATGTTGAAACTAGGAAGAACTTCTGTTTTTATGGTTGATTTTTAGGAATTTCACTGCAAGAAAACAAAATATTACCAGTTATTTTTGGTCTAATTTCAATTATAAATATCATGATGCATTTCAAATAAGACAAAACTAACTTGAAAGCAAAATTTTCAGCAAGACATGAGAGTTTATTGTACGTAAATAATTCTTTGATATTGATTAAAAAGTATTAGTTCTATTGGCAGATTGTTTTATTTATAACAAGATATTTTTCCCATGTTATAAATGAAATAATCTGCCACTGGAACTCACACTTTCTGATAAATAGTAAGGAATTATTGACTTAAAACAAACTTTTTTGCAAGCTATATAAGTTTATTATAAGTTAGTTTTGTTTTAACTGAGATATTTTCAATGGAAATTAAACCAAAACTACTTGGTAAGACTTTGTGTTTTTTGCAGTTTTGTCTTTTAAACTTGACTTTATCAGACAAAGAAAAACTTTTTTGTAAAAAAAAACACATGATTTTGTGTTTTCCATAAAGTTTTTTTTGTTTTGTAATTCCAACTTGCATACTTTGATGATCGATGGAAACGCAGCTACTGTCTCTGGGTGAACCAGCTGTTTGTCTTTGTTTTGTTTTTAAGAGTCCAACTTGAGTTTTTTCCACTACTGCTCAGCTGTAAACGACCTCTAATAATGAAATTGTCTCTTTGTATTTTTTTTATTTTTTTTGTCATCCAGAATTCGGCGAAGAGTTCCCATCAGGCCCCGTCTCCTTGGAGGAGCAACGGAAAGTGAGTAACCACACACAGCGACGGGCCTCGGCCCCACTCCGGTTCACTGCCATAATTGAGAATTTCTAATTCAGCGGTGCTCTGCTGCGGCTTCCCAAACCGGCCCGTGACAGCCACTTGCTCAAACAAACCCCTCAGGAAGCAAATAAAGGGATTGATTTGTTGTAGATGTGAGAAGGAGAGGACCGGAGGGGCCGCCGAGCGCTCGGCGAGGAGGAGTGATGGAGGCGGCGATGATGGATGGAGGAGGAGAGGCGTGGAGGAGTCACGGATGTGAAACTAATGAGTTTGGACAGTTCTGATGCTGCGCAGCAGCAGGACCGGAGCTGGCTGTGTGTGTGTGTGTGTGTGTGTGTGTGTGTGTGTGTGTGTGTTTGTGTGTGTGTGTGTGTTAGGGCGGGGGAGGTGCTGAGTTAGACACAAGTTGTGGGTCAGTGGGGGTCAAGGCCACATCACAGACATTACATCACTGCCACAGACCTGCTGCCTGCTGCGCGACACAGGAGGAGCCGACATGTTTCTGTTTTACTGAGGCTGCCACCTTCCTCTTCTTCTTCCTCTTCCTCTTCTTCTTCCTCTTCCTCTTCCTCTTCTTCTTCCTCTTTTTCTTCTTCCTCTTCTTCTTCTTCTTCTTTTGTTAGGGTGCATTCACACCTGCCCTGTTCAGTACGGTGGCCCTGAAGTACAAACCACTTCAACTAATCACTAAACACAACTACAAATTGAAAAACACATTAAGCATAACTACAAGTTAAGACACAACAACTTTAACGAAACTGAAGAGGCAGATCTCAGTGGGAAACCCAAGACTTCACTGATTGGACTACACCACTTTGGTTTTAGAGTCGAAAGTTTTTCTGGCTTTAGCACATCTGTTGAGAATTTGTTACCAATGTAAATGTAGCTAAGATACCCAAGAATAATTTGAGTCAGGACAAACTACAGAGCTCAGCTTTTCTGTGACCATCTAAACAGAGAGAGCAAATGCCAGAAGAACTGGTGGAGGTCGAAGGTCAAAAGTGGAATCATCCACTAAACGATTCTTCTGTTTTATGTTTTCTTAATTTGTAGTTATGTTTAGTTAATGTCCTTGTGGTTTTGAATATGTTGTGCTTTTCAGTTTATAGCTGTATGTAGCAATTTGTTGAAGTGGTTTAACTTGAGGGCAGCTGGAGTTCAGTTTGTGTGGAAAGTTCAGTTCATTTGTGAATGTGCCATCAAGCCCAGGCCACATTCAGGTCGAAGTGAACTCTAGTGCAGTTTGAAAGCAAATATGAACAGCAAGTGGACCGCAGAGCGCTCCAAAAGCAGGAGGCGGACCATAGCGCAGGGCATTCTGGGTAAATGCAACCAAAACAAACACATTAGTGTCTTGCTAGCAGGAGAAATAGTTTGTGGTCTTTTGCCAAAGAGAAATCCTACAACCACTAAAATCTGATGGCACTTTGTTTAGTTTACATGACATGAAGAAGGAAGTCGTCTTCAGAGGTTTTTGTCGTTTCCCTTTGTGGTTCTTGGTGCAGCGCCACCACAGGTGAGGAGGTGAACAGGTTTTTCAAAGTGTGTTCAGGCAGTACTTTCTACCAAACCTTTGTGTTTCTCATAGTAAAACACCGAGGCTCCCTGCTGGGTTCCCATCATGCCTCTGGGATTCACCACCTGTCTGTGTGTTTTCCAGGGTCAACGGGACGCCGTCGCCCCTCTCACTCAGCCCATCTCCAGCCAGCAGTGGAGGAGCGCCGGCGGCAGCAACAGGAGGGGGAGGGGCATCGGGGTCGTCCAGTAGCGTGGCGATCCCCCAGCGGATCCACCACATGGCCGCCAGCCACGTCAACATCACCAACAACATCCTGAGGAGCTACGAGCAGTGGGAGACGGCCGACAGGCTGGCCGCCGACAGCAGAGGTGAGCAACGCAACGCAGCAACGCAGCAACGCAGCAACGCAACGCAGAAACGCAACGCAGCAACACGGCAACCCAACGCTTCTGACATCCACCAATAACTAACTTAGCCAGCTGCCTTGTTTATAAGTAAAACGTTTCAGCAGCAGGAGAGGAGAGACTGGAGAAATGCAGAAAAGTTTAAATAACATGATTTTAAACAATTTATTTATTTATGTTTGAGGTAAAGACAAACGGCTTTCTGTTTACTACGTTTTTCAGGAATAGCAACATTTGTGTCAATTTTATTAGGATTCTGTTTGTTTTTGGAAATAATGTCAAAACTTATCAAAGTTCCCACTTAACTACTTTTATAATCTTGCATTTATTACCTGTATAATCCACTCATGCAGCAGCTAAAAATGTATTTAGTAGCTAACCCATTAGCATAGTGTCTATTTAATTTTAACTGCAGTTTGCAAATATAACGTGTCAGGATTTGTAGACAGTTTCTGTTGGTTGTGGCGATGTGCAGCAGTAACCTGCTCTCTCCCTGCTGCGTCCTGCAGACTTCTTCCAGGACCTGGACTCGGCCATGGGGGGGGCTCTGAGTCAGCAGAGCAGCATGGTGGAGCTGGTGCGCTACATCCGGCAGGGACTGCACTGGCTGCGCTCCGAGGCGCAGCTGCTCTAGAGACGGGAGCAGAGCAGCAGGAGCTGGAGCTGACATGAGACCCAACCCACTGCGACCCAAACCACACACACACATACGCGCGCACACACATACACACACACACAGACCGAGGATGATAACTGGGCCCGATTTCCCCCGCAGTGATCCAGGTGAAACACCTGAGGAGACGCAGAACACGTCCAAACCCTCCGTTAAGAAAACCAACAGAAAGAAGCTAAAAGTGATTTTTTTTTTTTAAAACGGATCATTTTCTGGAAGATAAGTGAGCGTCTGATGTGATTAAGGTGGCTAAATGTGGCCAGAGAGCTGAGCGGAGGAGCAGCCAGGTGTCAGTGATCGGGTCTGGATCTAAAGCCTCAGGCTGATATCGATCCGGCTGGAGGAGAAGCCGTCCAATCCATCAGATAAGGACCACAGGGTGAGGGGATAGAGGCCGACCTATGACCCCCCCACACGCCCCTGAGGCAGAATCAAAGCAGACCCGACTCGGTACCTCGACTGGAGCCGAAACCTGCCGCCGTTGAGTCCAGACGTTTCTGATTGGATTTGTGTTACAACGGTGTCAAACACAGATATTCTTAATATTTAAAGTGAAAAATCCCACTTATTCCAAAGTTCATATTTAACACTTATGGGACATGTGTCAAATTCACGGCCTGAGGGCCAAATCCGGCCCGCTGGAGTCTTTTATGTGGCCCTCTAGACCCCAGAGGGACGCGTCAACACAACCTTTAACATAAATATTCATCAATCATTCTCAAAGCAGTTTTTCTGCGTCCTGCCAAATGACATCAATCAGTCCCTCCAGGTTTTTGCGATGTCATGAAAATTCACAAAAAATTGATTCACAAAAAAGTTATTACAAATTTATTACAAATTTTACCCAAAACGTTCAAAAACGAGACAGAGACAAAGTAAGAGACAAACTCCCACCTACAGGTGGCAGTGTTTCTTACTTTTACTACACCACTGCCTCAAATGTACTTGATGTTACAAGCCATATGGTGAATAAAGAAAAAAAAATACCATCAGATATAAACTCAAATATTTCTAAATTAGCTCAGATTTTGATAGTAAAAAAAATCAAACAATCTCAGAATCCTGGATGGACTGATCAGAGTGAAAAGACATTCAGTATGGTTACATAAGAAGAACAGAGAGACAGCTTTTGATTAATATTTGAACAATTAGCAGGCATCATCAGTCCGTTCTGGCCTGGTTCTTTGAGGACATTCATGATCTTGATGCCCTCCGAAAAGAAAATGAGTTTGACCTCCCTGATTAGCCGACAAATCTTAGTTACATCAGAAAAGGAAGGAAGTAAGTGACACTGTCTCTTTAATTAAAGCTGCTGGCCTAATGCAGTAACATCTCCGTTTGCTTTACCTTTAGTTTGACTCCTACACACCAACATGCCCTGATTTCCTTTGCCTTTTTTTTTCTTTACGTATTTTAAGTGAAATAAAAGTAGGTTCCTCCGATGACATCACGTCAGGCACAGAGCAACTTATGAGTTATCAAGTTTTCTTGTTGCTATTCTTTCTTATTCTGACATTTTTAATCAAATCATGAATTTGAGCCGCGTCGATGCGTTTGAATGATTCTGCCACAAACCAGTCAAATGAAAAACATTAAAGTTAAACATTAAACGTTAAAGTTCCCATGATTCTCATCTTCTTCTTCACAGTTTGCTTCGGTTTGCATCCATAAACTGAGCAAATGGGAATTACAAAATAAATTAGCTTAATGGAAACACCACGATTGCGAAATTGAGTTTTTTCAACATTAGCAGAATATCAACAGTTTTATACACATTTGTAATGGAAAAACGTCAAAGAAGCCAAACCACTTGCACCTTACGTGCTTCATTTCACGTCCATATGTGTAGAGTCACTGCTTTGCCATAACATTAGCACTAAGACAAGCTGATTACTGTGCCTTTTGTGATGTCATCAACAAAAATAAAGTTAAATTGGCAGAGGTTTGTTCTTCAGTGGAATTTTTTAAAATGATGCATTTTGTGAAATTATGACTTAATTACATAATTGTAGTTTTGTTTGTGAATTTAAAAAAATGCATCAGATGGTATCTTTAATGTTGTTACCTGGTAACACAGAAGGAAAAACAGACAAAATGGCACCATACGGATGCTATGAAATGAAATGAGCTTTCTGGTGAAACAAGGTGTAAAATGTGACGTGCGTCACTGCTGCTGCACTTTTTTTTAGCTGTAGCTACAGGATTTACTCTCACATTATTGGTCAAGAGAGTAGCATATTTTTAATGATACAAGTGGATACTGAGACGTAAAGCCTTTTAGCCTGTTGGTCATAAAGTGCCAACAGTGTCATTTATTTCCAGGGGCCTCCAAAACAAAACTAATGCCTTCCATTTGCCTTGTTATCATGACATAAAGCTACGCCAAAATCCAATTCTTAAATTAAGACCAGAAATATTCAATATTTTACCATTTCACCTTAAATATGGCTCATGTGAGTAGTAAACAAGATAATTGTAAGTAGACAGCTAGGCTAACTTAGGAGCTAGCTAACCTTTGCTAGCTGCTAAGTTAGCTAAGTTTTAAGCAGACAACTTGGCTAACTTAGCAGCCAGATAATCTTAGGTAGCTGGGAACTAAGCTTAGCTTAGTCCTCACTTGGCTAACTTAGCTATTTGCTTAGCTATTTGCTAAGTTAGCAATTAGCTAACTTAGCTAGTTGCTAAGTTAGCCAAGTTGTAAGCAGACAACTTAGCTAACTTGGCTAGCTGCCTAGTTTAAAAGTCAAACAAGATGGCTCTGGGGAAAAAATTAAGTAAACACCACCAAAACAAGTTTCCTCTTTATTTCTCAGACAACTTCTCTCACTTACTCTTTCTGACTATGCTAAGCTTAGCTAGCTGCTAACTTATCTGCTTACAAATGGCTAACTTAACTAGCTGCCTTGTTTATACGTCACATGAGCTGGTTGAGAGTAAAATTTGAATGTTAGGGAGTAAACGGAAACAGAACAGGTTCCCTGTTTACTTCTCTGAACGAAGGCTTCTTCCATCAAACACAACATGTCTTTTGCTGGTCATGGACTTTTTGTCAAATTTCTGCTCAGTTCTAGTTCCCATAGTAACCCACCCACTAAGGTGTCAAACACTTACAAAAAAGGAGGAGAAAACAAAACAAAACTACTAAACTCGGTATGATTGGGTTCCAATTAAGCCCCCCACCCTACTTCCCTCCTACATGCAGAGCGGGTGAACGAGGAAGATCTCCCGTCTGCTCCTCTTCCTGCCCCCCGTTGTCAAAGCGAATCTGCGAGTTTGTACAGCACTAGATGAGATCGGATCATCTGCTGGATTCTCTTCTAGACGTTTCCCAACATTCGTCGTGTTGTTGTTGTTGGTGTGTATACGTGTACAGCTGATTGTCGAGTCTATCTAAATCGTTGCTGAACAATAATGATGTTTGTGTAACATACTGTACAGATTGTGACACCTAGAAGCCGTGTACTTGGGTGTTTGTTATTTTTTAGTGTCTTGAGTCAATGTGAAAGAATGGATAGGAGCGTGGGTCGTGTGTGTGTGTGTGTGTGTGTGTGCGTGTGTGTGTCCATGCACAGGCTACAGCTGTATTTACACAGCACAAAAGCTGAAGTGATTTTTAACCCTTTGTGGTACATTCAAAAGACGAGTCCCCACTGTTTCTGTGTTGCTTATTGTGCTACAAAAGCTTAAAATCTACTTTTTTCCCCCCCATGCGCTTTCTGTAAATCCAGCACATCCAGCATGAGTTTCATAAGTTCTGGATCATTTCACCATGGCTGAATGTGTATGAGAGGACGACGTGGATGTGGGAAGTAATTTTCACTTTAACATGGAAAAAAAGAAAGAAACTCAAGTGCCTCTATTTGTGTCCAGTTGGAATTGCTCTATTTATTTAAAAAACAAAGAATGAATCTAAATAATTTTCCATACCATATTGGTATAAATATGAACTTTTTTTTTTTGTATAATCAGATGTCTCCATAAGCTTTTTTACTGGCGTTATGACGCCAGGGGTTTGGCTTTAAGATGAAAAAATAAAAGCGTGTGAATTAAACGTGTTGAATTTAGCATCCGTTGCTGTATTCTGATTTCTTGATGATTTGATGAAGTTTCAGTTTTGTCTGAAATGCCTGAAACTTTAAAAATCATTGCATGCAATAAATGGTAGCCTCAGACCAACAATTGCTTGTGTTCATTTGGAGAAAGACGAAAAGAAAAATCGTCTGTTTTGTGTTGCGTAGTTCACTGAATGTGTGGATGTTTTATGTCGCCTGCAGCTAGCTGCTTTAAATGTGCATCACTAACGGTGGCTGTTCGGACGTTCAAGAACCTAAAACACTTAAAAAGGCACAGTAATATTATTTCTACCATTCTGAGGTGGTAAAATGACTGAGAAAATCAATAGGAATGTAAAATGGTTTGCTTAGCTTTGCTAGTTAGCTTAGCTAGCTGCCTGGTCTGGTTCTGGCTAAAAGCTTCCAAATGAACACATCACTGGTGTTTGTTTTGAGCAAAAATCAAACCTACGACAAATTTTTATAGTTTAAAATGAAGTATTTGATTAGTTTTTACTTTTTTAGTATTTGCTACCCTTAACCCAAGCGTTGCCTGAAATGCTCAGGTGTTTTTAAGGTCAACTTAGTCCCATGTTCAACAATGGCATTCTGTCCTCACGGCTTTTTTCTTGATACATCAACTAGTAATTTTTCATTTGCTGCATGTTGAGTGGCTAGTTTCATGGTAATGCTGCAAAGTGTAATTATGTCAACATTTCGCCAGCATCTAAGTTTCTAATGTAGCATGAAATGTCCCATCAGCTCTTAAAATTCAAAGTAAATTCATTTCTTGGTTTTGTAAAAATTATGTCTAAAGACGAGCTGTATGAATGTCCATACTCACTGATTTTACTGAAATATTCTTGAATGGCAACAATTTGAACATGTAGAAAGAACCTGATGGTTACCAGATGCGGAGCTATAGGTGGCAGCTGCCTGTGTTAGGTTTATATAAAAGTTTTTCAAGATTATAAATTCAATTTTCTGCTCAAAATCATTTAAGTGTGAAATCAGGAGTTCTCAGACAATAAGACATATTTCTGTTAGACATCAAATGACATCCATAAATAACCCAGATTGAGTGTAGCTTAATTTTTGGTTTAGTTATGATGAAAACATCACCCTAATATATGCATATTTATATTCATTTTATGTTTTCTATCTGGTTAACTCAGATTTAGAACAAGTTGACCAACTTTGCATTGGGGCTTGAAGGGAACATTACAGCAATTTAGTGTTTGAATCACAGCACAACTGGTAAATATTGAATTAAAGCAACAAATAATTTTTATGCAACGCAATATGACTGTGTGTCTTCATCTAATACGTTTTGGAAACAGACTTGCTCAGCTTGCCCTGTTATACTGCTGGCATCTCATTAAGGATCTCATTAGTTCTTGTTGCATTATCACAGTTGTCAACAAATTTATGAAAGACAGTAGTAAGAAGAAAACATTATTTTTGTAATAATTACAATGGAAAGTTTAATGTGTGTTGCTACCAGATGGTGTCAAGCCAGTAATACTTTGATAATCTCTCCAGCAGTGACAACTTTTCCCTGATTGTGGTTTGCATTTCATTAAGTCACAGATAAAGCTTATTATTTCTAGAAATAACCCCCAAAGAGGATAAACAGTGTTGTGCTTTTATACACATTCATCTCCATAATTCATCAAATGTTTGATTGTAATGAAAAGTCAGCTGATATGTGATGGCATCCATTTTGAAGTTGGAGTATAAATTGGCAAAGGGTTGAAATGACCTTTAACCCTTTGGAGCAGCTCAACTGTGATGAAATCAGAAATGTAGTTTTAACATTCGTATGCCTAATTTTTATCCCAAATGAAGCGTACATTCCCATTTTGTACCCATATATTGAAAACTGGATATGATTTAATTTTTCTTCATAATTCAGTATTTTGTGATTTGTGGATAAATTAGATAATTGCTCAGATTTAATACAGAGCAGTTTCGCAATATTTTTTAATATTGCATATTAATTTCTGCTCTGATCCCTTTTTGGACTATTCAACAGATAAAACCAAAATTGTAAGGAACCTAGCTCTAATTAACATTTAAAGGATTCATGAAACCACATTTCCATGCAATAGACGAACCCGTCATTGTGGGTAAGATCTTTTTCCACCCCAAATAGTATGAAACCCAAATGAGACAAACACAAATAACAAAGGTACGAAACGGCGAAGTAGCTAAATGACCAGCACTCTTGAAGTTATTTAGCTTAGCGAGGTTTGTTGTTTACCTGAAAAGTGCAGCTAGTTTTTAGCTAGCTCAGCAAAGCTCACTAAAAGCAAATAATATGGAATCTAAAACAAAATTAACAAATGTACAAAATAGCAAAGCAGCTAAATTACCAGCACCCTTGAGTAATTGTAGCTTGTTAATTATCTGCCTGTTGTTTACCTGATAAAGTGCAGATAGCTTTTAGCTAGCTGAGCAAAGCTAGCGATCATCTTCATACCAAAGTCTGAATATTACTCAGAGTATTTTCTCTTTTTTTCACAGAAGTAAATAACTTGTCTCTTTTTATTGTGTAAACTGAATCCTACAAATCCTACATCTGAATTCCAACCAAATTAAACTAAGCTAGCATTTTATTACAGTATGCAACATGTTTCTGTAAAATTGTGCTGACAATTATTTTGACCCATTGTTTTTTTAATTATTTGAGTAAAATTTATTTGCAACTGCCTATAATTTAAAAATAAGGTGGCTTTAGGTTTAAAATCTGAGATTTCTGGCTCATGTTAAAATGCTATTAGCCAATCTTCCAGTCCATAGCCATATATTATAAAGTACAGCAAAGTTTATAATGCACTGAAAACCCAGATAGTGACTGAACGCAGCTCTAACTCATCATGTCATGCAGTGAATATGGACACAGTTCACATCCGGCTCAACTTGAACGCTCCAGCGCAGCCACCAGTGGTTTTGCGGCAGCAGCATGGTGACTCTGATCTGGTCTGTGAGCGGATCCCATCAGAACCACTGGCTAAACAAAACAAAGATCAGTGCAGAACACGGCTGACAGCACATCAGTCCAACGTGGGTTTGTGTCGTATCCTTCAAAATGTGTTGCACAACCTCCACTGTTTTTCTTTTTCTACCAGTGCTATCTTTTGGGCCTTTTTTTCTATGGTTCTCTTTTATAATGAAGTTGTTCTATGTGATGAAGATGATGATCAAAAAGTTGTGATGCAGTTCCATTGTTTTTAAATATTTAATGTCTCTGAAATATGGATTAAAACCTGTTTGAACCAGTGATCCCGCTGCTGTCTTTCATTGAGCTCTTAAGATGCATGTCGTGGTTTTGGTTTTAAAGAATGAGGGACGTATGTGAGTCTTAGTAGAGGAATATTTTATGAAAGGACTAAAAAAAAAAACACACATGCATGTTCTAATAGCTCTGATTTAACAATCAGAGGTTCTTCCATGAATTAGCCTGAGAGGTTTTTATGTACACAGGAGCCGATCCAGTCGTCTTACTGCCACTAATGAACTCGTATTTCTACATCACAGTAACTATTAGACTACTTCACCATGCATGATTAATTCACTGAATAAAGTTTCACATTAAAATTCAAGAGAGAGAGCAGAGTCTGATGGAGGAGAGAGAAAAGAAAAGAAGACATGATGGCCTAGTTAAAGTTGAATTTAAGCTACTTTGAGGGACATGAATACGTTTGAATTAAACATTTTGTCATCAAAGTGAGATGATTAAAGTCTGAATCCAGACCTGTAGTCTGCAGGGAAGGCATGTCGTAACTAACTCACATTGTTTTAAAGCTAAAATCACATATTTAAAAGTTGACGTGATAAACCAGAAACAAAATCCGAAAAGTGCGGTGTGCATTTGTATTCAGCCTCAATAAATCAATACGTTTGAGATCAGCCTTTCACAGCCATTATAGCGTCATGTATGGATTGATCAGCTACACACAAGTGACTAAAGAGTGAAGGAGCCCATATGTATGGAGGCTGTAGGCCCCAAAGCAATCAAAGTACATTTCTGCCAAAAAACTCAGAAATGTTCAGACTAATCTCAGAAATTTTCTAAAAATAAAAAAACAGGAAACTTTGTGAGTTTCAAAATGTGAAAAATTTTGACATGGAAAATTTCTGAGTTTTTTTTTCTAGCAAATGTTTTTTTTTGTTTGTTTTACTTTTCAAACAAAATTTCAATGCTTTTTTTTTTTTAATTCTGAAAATAATAAAAATTAATCTGAAAATCTCCGGAGGGGTGGGGTTTCTAATAAAATTTCCAAGTTTTTTTCTCACAACTGTTGGAGCTCAGAAATTTCCTAGTTTTTTTCAATATAAAATTTAAAAAAATTCTGAGATTAATCTCAAAATTTTCAATCTCAAAGTTTTTTCTAGCAAAATTTCCAAGTTGTTTATTTTTCCCCAGAAAAGTTTTTGCTTGCAAATTGTCTCCTTTTTGAACTCATACAATTCCTTGTTTGTTTAATGAAAGTTTCTGAAATGTTTTGGCTGAAAGTTGCTCTTTTTTCCATCTACAACGGCCCTAATATGCCATCATACTTATCGCATCCCACTAGAGCAGAAAAAATTCTTTAAAAATAATTATCTATCACGGCTTCAACAACAATATGGGGTTTTTACTGGAAGTGAACAAAGTTAAAACTGAGTTCATCACAAGGAGAGATCAGGTTGGACATTTTGTTAAAGAATCAAGAATGATGAACACAGAAAACCTGAGTTTAGGTTTAGACAGATCACGGTTACCTCAACCTAACTTTACCAAAGACCAGAGCAGAGCGTCGGTACCGGAGTTCAGCTCAACGGAGCTCCTAAACTCACTCGTCTGGATTAGACTGAATTTATTCTGTGTGATGTTTCTCAGCTAATAGAGCCGGAGCGCTGGGACCCGCCGCTCTTATCGACTGCTGCAGCCCAGATACACAGAGAGAGAAAAAACCTTATCAAACATTTACAAGTTATATTCTTACAGACTTGGTGAGTGAGAAACTCCACTCTGGGCCTGTAAATGAAAAGCTTGTTAGACTTAGTGCAAAAAAAAAAAAAAAAAGCTCTACAAACAAATCAGTCGTAATTCTGATCTCAGTGACCTTGAAGAGTCGGTTTTCTATGTCCATATTTATTATGCAACTGTGGGTAGAATATCTTTTGATAAATAGTTAAAATAGGGGAAAGCTGCATTTATATTTCAAGAGCCATCTGTTAAAATGTAAGAGAAAAAGTTTAAAGCTTGAGATGAAGACCCAGAAATACGAACGCCGTTCTTTCATCTGAACAAAAACAAAGAAATGAATGTCTTCCAGCAGAAGCCAAGTCATCATCTCAGAAAACATGAATAGTGTGGAATGGATATAGCATATTTCAGCTGCTGTTATTTGAAACACTAAAATTATTTACATAAATGTTGTAATTTCTGGTTTTGACCAGTGTTATTCCTGCTGAATTTGGAATCCACAGTAAGGCAGCATTAAAGTATCAAGAATTAGTGTCTGAAATTTATGATATAAGACAAAAAAAAATACTTTATATTTATATGCTAGCTAAAAAGAAAAGTATGATGGATTGCTTAAATTTTTGTGTACAAGAAAAATAAATACTTTGGAAAAAAATAATTTCTCACAAGTATTTAGTTTTTGTGTCATCATTAGAGCTGAACCGATCCGATACTAACATCTGTATCGGTCTCAATATTGAAAAAAATTCTTATCGGGTATTGATGTCGATGTTCCCGATCCATGGAATTAGACTGAATAGGCAGATCTGGTCAGTCTAGTTCTATGGTTTGTGCTCTGAGTGATGTCATCCTTTATTTCTTATTTCACATTGTATTTGAATTAAACACTGAACTTTCTGAACCATCTGAAAGATTTACTGAAGTTTATTTCCTACATGTTTGACCAAAATAGTCAACCTGTTGATATTGCCAGCTTCAGTTTCTTCATGATTTATTTTCCTAATTGCACTGATTGAACAAATTAAAGTTGTTTTTACAAGTTTTAACAGGCTTTTGAAGCTGTTGGTGTATTTCAGTGGCTGAACAGATGCAGATTTATCAAATACTTACTGTACTTCAGTACATTTGTGACTGTTTAAAAAAAAGAAACATTTTAAGTCGGTTCAGTCGTTTTTCGGATCACAGTTGGGCGATACTGAACCTCAGGTATCACATCGGTAGTGAAGGAAGTGGATCAGTGAATCTCTGGTATTGATAAAGTCTTAGCTGTCCAGTAAGATTCAGACAGGCTAAAAAGATGATTGTCAAAAACAAAAACACAGCAGCGTTATCGTCAGTGTAAATGTCACATGTCTAGCTGCAGCTGCAAATATTGTGGAAAATGTAAATAAGATAATATGGAGATTTTTATTGAGTGTGTATTAATACACTCATCTTAGATAAGATGTCAGCAATCTCAACAACAACAAAAAAAACATTAAAAGAATAAATGTACATTTTCAGAGAGAAACTTGCCTCTGTTTTATATTCCTTCCACATCGTTTCCATCCCTATAACTGACTGAATCAGACTCATTAGGGAAAGGAACCCACTCAGAAGTTCATTTTCTCTGCTGATGGTCATAGTGGCGGCGTTTAGACGATGCCACTACCCTCATCCTGAGCTGTGATTGGTTAAAGCGCTGTTTCCTGTTTGGCTGTCGGGTTCACAGCTACGGAGTCCTGATTAAACCAGTTTCACGCTGACAGGAAACACATCTCATCATCTCAAGCTTTGTAGAGGCGTCCAAAGTGCCAGTCAGATAGAAGATGAGGTCGGGTTTTTTTTGGCCTGACACTCAGTACAAGGCCTTGTTCGCACGTCGCTGGGTCTTTTTAAAAAACAATATCTCTGCCACGTCATTCAATAATATCACACAGAAAAGTTTTTGTCCTTTCGACATTTTTAAATCCGCCTAAAAGCGCCGTTTTAAACCTGCCAAACCCATAGGGGGCAGTGTAGCGCAAAACTAAAACCTACGTCAGCCAATCAGATGGCTTCAAAACAAGCATGACTTCCTGTTAGGAATTAAAGATGGCGCCAATAGGTTAATTTATGTGGACAGATATAAAGGTTGAACTACTTTTAAATTGCGTGTTAGAATATAAGGTTAATAAGGTTTGGCTCCTGAGTCTGATTTGACCAAAGTACAAGATTACAGTTAAAGCTGAATGGATGTTGAGATCATCTCTAAGTAGCTTAGTTCCTATTGTAAAGGTTTAAAGTATTGTCAAGTTAACAGGGAGAAACAATGACATCACAATCCTGAGGCAGTAGTTTCTCTCGATACCAGGTTATAGAAACAAAACGTTTACCTTTACCAGTAGATGAAGCCTTGCCCACTGTCTGACCCCCCACTGTATAAATGTCACATTCCAACAGTTCAAGATCTTATTTATCGTTTTTCAATAAATTGCTAGTTCCACCTCATTGTAAATGACTCCACCTCATATTAGGGGAACTGGAATGATCCAAAGTCTGAGTTCTGGTTTGGAAACCTCTCTGGTTCCGACCACAAGCATCCAATTCCAATTGGCGGACAGCAAAAATGAAGACTGGATACAATTTTGGGAAGAAATGATTCAAATATTCAGGAACAAATACAGCCGGGTCGGATGGACAGCCTTGGCCGTAGTAGGACTGCTTCCTTCAGATTTGTTGGCTGAAATAACTAGAAAGTCCACTGGAGAATATTCTCTTTGTTGTGAGAAATTACTTTTGCTGTCGGTGCCTAAAGTCTGAACTGAATGTGGGAAATATTTTCAGTTTTCTGTTCTGTTTTCTTGGAACTAGTTGTAGAAACACATGAACCCAGAGTTGCTGTAATGTCTAAATGTTTTTTAACGCTGCTCTCATTGATTTTGAGAAAGAATCGTTGATCTGTAAATGTTTTAACTGAGGAATATTTTAAAGGGGCGGGATTTTTTGAGCTTTACATCATGTTATGATGTTATCCCCTCATCAAGTTACTTCGATTCTTTCATGCATGTTTGAGAAATCCTTATAATCTCCATGGTAACCATTCAGCTGTGCCAAACACCCAGATGGATCTAGCTCCGCCTTTAATGCATAGCTCCTCCAATAAGCTGCAGTTTCCAAAACTCCAAGCTTCTGCCTTCCCCTTGACTTCGCCACTCAGCTCCTTCAGACTAGCCAGAAAAATTAGCAAACATCTGGTGAAACTGCACATCTGCTGAGCTCATTACAGGAGCTACTTCTCAGAGAAACGCTGGTGAAAGTGTTGTTAAAGGGTTAATAGAGGAGCCATGTTGTGATGACTTCCTGTAGGTGGAGTTTTTAAAGAGACAGAAGCCTAATTTCAATTTGTTTAAATAGGAACTGAAAAAAATTGTAAGTCATATTTGATATCTAATAAATGATGGTAGTTGTTACTTGATTGTGCTATAAAATTATACTATGAATCTGGAAAAGTCAAGACACTGCCCCTTTAATTTATGATGGTGTTAACTTTTTAACTGTTTTGCTGTGAATGTTCTGTGATTTTTAATCTTGGTGGGATTTTCCTGGTGAAATAAAGACTATTAATAATAATAATAATAATAATAATAATAATATAAGAGCAGATTCCCTGTAGCAAGAACGTCCTGGTTTGACACGACGAAGTGTAAAATCCTCCTTCATGTCCAACTGATAGGAAAAAAGTGTTAAACAGCAAGAAAGAAGATTGAGTATGTTTAATAAAGTGCCTCGCTATGAGCAACTTCCACATGCTGCTTAATGTGTGGCACTGGAGCATCTAATTAGCTGACTGGTCTGTAGCTCCAGCCGCGAAGAAGAAGAAGAAAAAGCTCCTCTGTGACAAACTACTCTTCAAATCCACTTCTTTAAGTCCTTGGGAGGCTGTTTACTATTCCTGGATTTTTCCACACGCCGTAAACACACACACCTCCGAGACGAGGCCCGGTCTCAGCGCAGCTGAGCTAAGCGCTTTCCACACACACACACACACACACACACACACACACACATTATCTCTAATGTGATTGTATGTCGCCGCCGTTAACAGAAAGTCAGTGTGACCTGCCAGAGTACGAGCCCACAGCGGTAATGCAATTACCAGTGTATAAAACATAATGATAGATGATGAGCATGAGACAAAGACGGAGCGGATCGGAGAAAGAAGCGGATCGGTCGCTGGGAATGATGGAGTGAAGAAGAGGAGGAGAAATGGCGGAGGGAGGGACGGAGGACGGCAGGTGAGCGGTAATGTAATTGCAATTAGATCAATTCGACTGCGGTCAGAGATCGGCGCTTGCGATGATAAATATTGATCTGATGACAGCAGCGGAGCAGAAATGTGAGCCGACAGGAATGCAGGTGGCAGGACGGAGAAGATGCAGCGGGACCGACCCGGACGTTTCCACCGCCTCACAAAGCACAACGAGTGACACCAAACATTTACACACCGCTGTGACCTCTGTAAACTGAAAAACTGATTCATTAGCGATATTTATTGATTAAATTAAACTATACCTTCTGACGAGGCTCGTCTGTCGCATTGGAAGTGTTTTTTTTTTTTAAGCTAACCTTTCAGCAGGTATTAAACTGAAGGACGTTTTCTAATTCCTTCAGCTGCAAGAAAATTAATTTTCTCAAACGCACCTTTACTCAGAGCAGTAACTCCGATTAAAGCTGGACAGAAGTCAGGTGTTAAGAGAGGCTGAAAAGCTTTTAGCAGTCACACACTAATAATTGTAATGGTTAATTAGTTGTAGATTTTATTAATTTAACATTTTGTATGTATTGTAGTTAATATTTTTACCAGAGATATATTTGAATGATTTCTAGGACCCTCTAGAAATAATTTTCTATGGACCCCCAGCTAACTGGGATCCTAAACAAACAGTTCATTAAGTCCATGTTTCTGTACTGAAAAATGTTTTGTTGAATGTAACTGTTTGCTCCAACTGCATCCCAAAGGATCTAATAAGAAATTGGACAGCAGGAAAAGATGCTCGTTAGTTTTAAAATTTAAACCTCAAAAACACTGATGTTTTACTGAAGCAAACGCACAAGATGAGCCAAAAGGCTGAGATACTCGGAGGTAAAAGGAATCCAAAAATCTGAAATAAAGGAAAAAGAAAAACAAACTGAGAATGATATTTGGAAGTGGTGAAACTGGCAGGGAATAGATATAAAGTGCTGCCATGGTTTTTTTGTGTTTTTTTTTTATCTTTTCATCTTTAACACGTACTTCATTTCAGGCAAATGGTTCTGCATGAGTGCCAGGAGATTTTAAAAAGGCGTGAGACGAGACTCACACCATGTTTTTAGATGAAATTACAATGTTTTTAATAGTTGGTTATAAAAAGTCAGAGAAACAGAAAAAGACTGCCAGTTCCAGAAAGCGGTATTTTCCTTCCCAGAGGTTCTTTAACACAGACAAACATGATGTTTTTGAGGTGTTAAATATGAAATCAAAATATAAAACCACACAACAGTACTTCAGGGTTTTTTGGGTTTTTTTTCTCATCCCGTCAGAATCCGACCTGTGATCCAGAATTCACTCAGATCCCTTTAAGAGAAGCCGGTGCTGCAGACTGCAAGAAGCTGACTGAGTAAATCCTCTTCATTCATCATCAGACCCCAAATTAAAGCTGAAATTGCTTTCTTCTAAATGGCCACAGCAAAAAATCGTCGGGCGCTGCAGCAGCAGCAGCAGCAGTAAAAACGCAGCTACACTCCGTTTCATTTGCATTACGGTTTTATGGCGGTGGCTTTTTGCTCGGTTCATTCCAGGTCCCGAATTAAATCTGAACCAACTGTGGGGGAAACGGCCATAAGTGAAAGCGAAAATGTCAAAGTGTATGGCGACAGTACAGGATGTGCAAGTCGCCCTCAGCTGTTGTGGCAGAAAGGAAAAGACTTTATTTAAAAGGTTACCTGAGGAGGACTGGGTGCTATAAAAGGAAAAACCTGTTGGGATTTTTTTTTCAGAGGGAAATTTATTTAAATCTGAAATCCTTCATGAGGCAACGTCAAGCCCAGTTTGTTACCAAGGTTCCCTACTTCCCGTTTCAAGAGTTTAATACAAATAAGAGACATCACCACCAGAACCAGTCAACTAAAAACAGTTGGTACTGGGAGTCTACTGGTTCAGTCTGGTTTACACCATTACATTCATCTCCATCTTTCTCCATGAAGTTGGCTCAGAACAAAAGCTGTGTTTCCATTGACCACACAACTAAGCAAATTGGAATTTTGAAAATAAATTTGCTCAATGGAAAAACAGCAATCTCATGTTTGGTTAAGTTTTGGCACAAGGATGAGGTTTTTTTTCAGCTGTATCTAAATTAGTGCATTTCATAAAACTGCAACAGAAACACGTTTTCGCATCACATGATCAACAACCGGATGTTTCTACAGCCAAAAACCACGAAGACGACAACAGGATGATGCCGTGGTATATAATTAATGACTCATCACATGAACAAGCTTAGTCACGTGTAATTTTAACGGAGTTACTTAATGGAAACACCGCCATTACAAAATTGAGATTTTTCGACATTAGTGGAATATCAACCCAGTTTTGCACTCAAGACAGAAAAACCCTGATGTTGATATTCTCACCTAAGGAACAGGCATCATGTGGAAGCACCTCTTGATGGCCGCAGCCTCAGGCTCCCGTCTCCTCATGTTTGTTTTTTGGATGGGCTACACTGAAACCAGTATATGATGCTTCTATATGATGACGAAGATTGATTTGAATTTGCAATGGAAATGCAGATTACTCAAAGCCTGAACTTATTAGCAGCTGAAAACCAGAGATTTTTTTACAATATTCACCTCCATAATGATTTTACCAAAAAACATTTACTGGTGGTCCCATTTAGAGTAGAAACCATCAACAGCAGTTGGGATTGTGTGACTGAATCTTGTTTCTAAAACACTTTTAGTACCATTTTAACATTTATAACCTGCCACATGTGCCATAATGGTAAGTATCCAACCCACTTCTGTTTTAATTGGTAATCCCATTACCTTTATTTTTATTGATTTCCATGTTATTGTCATGGATAAAGTCAATTTGCATGCGTTCCATATAGCAGCCAGTGATTGTGCAAGGCGGTTTGTGCAGCAGCAGCTGTTAATCTGTCATGTTGTGTGATGTGAGGATTCCAGTGGCACCAAATAAGATAAAACATGTTGGTATGTCAGTAAAGTTTCAGCATCCTGGGCGACGCAGGCAGAGGAAAGGCTTAAGCCGCTCAGCCTCTCACTGCCAGCTAAGAAAGGCTGGTGGCATCAACTCACTCACTCAGTGGTTACCTAGCAACAACCTGCTGAGAAACTGGCGCAGCAGCAGTTTCACGTTTTGCCATCATGCCTCAAAAACTGCTTAAAAATAAAAATGAAAATAAAATGGCGAGGAGTGAAAAATGTGGCTAAAACAGAAAAGGTCATGCTGCCAGTTTGGCAGTCTATCAGATATTAAAACCAAACCCTGATCAATAATCGATAAACTGATATGAAACCTTTATATCTCAATACATTTTTTCAGCCACATCATCCAGCCATGATGGAGTCTTGTCGTGAAAAAGGTGATTATTTTGTGGAATAGTAATTACTTTGTGAAAAGTAAAGTTTTAACATTTTTAATTAGGAACATAAACCAAACAAAGTAAAAAAAAAACCTGAAACATAGTGCAAGATTTATATATATATATATATATATATATATATATATATATATATATATATATATATATATGACACGCAGTGTTTTTCCCTTTCAGGCAGCTATATTCCCTTTGAGCTTGTCCCAGTGAGTCCATCTGTTGTGTTTAATGCACGTCACACCTTCCCTCTGTCTGTCTTCAGTCCTGCTGTGTGGTAATGGAGCTGGAGCCTCATTCTTGTCTGCAGACTCATGTCCTGAAAAATAAGTAGAGTAACTAAAAACTATTCAGAAAAACCCCCAAAAGATTAGTTACTGAAGCCAATTAAAACGTACAGGAGGAAGGCTGGCCATCTTCTTCGTCACCATATTGTGGTCCAGTTTCTTGTAGACGTTCTCATCCTCCTCGGGGTCGACTGACAATATGTACAGCTCCCCTGCATGAACATCCGACAGGTTCACCTAGATTGAGAGACGAATGAGCAATAAAGACAAACATAAGCCACTTTTTGACACGGGATAAGTCTGAGACGCACAAGATGGACGGACCCATCGCGCTCAACTCCCCAGGCAGAACCCAACCCGTTTAGAAGAGAAGACAAGAGGCAGATAGGAGAAAGCTGTTATGGCGCGAGAGTCTTGGATGCGTCACACCCACCTGGAAGCTTCTGGGATCAAAGCCAAGCCACAGGGTGTATCTGTAGATCCAGTTACGCATCGAGTAACCCATCACCTTGATGTCTTTGAGATCAGGAAGGTCAGAGTTGTTCTAAAAGAAGAATTTAGAGCAATGATGTGTTTTTTGTTTTTTTTTATCTGAGGACATTTCTCTGCACAGCTGCCTAGTCATTGTATCAAGCATCAGGCTGTTCCATCTTCACGGCTCTGGAGAGAACAGAGGAAGCAGCCCGGGTACAAACAGAGGGTATAGGTCAGGGGCGAGATTAGAATTATACCACCATATTTTGTGACACTGTTGTGATAATGATTATTTTGAACAAATCACACTTTACACTATTCTTTTTATACTTTAAACTATTTTTCAATATATCAAAATACATGTGACAGTATACATTATATTAACAATTTTACACTATATCTCTACATCTTTTTTTAGACTAACTAATTTCACCATCGTGATGAAACTTTACGTGGCGTTTTGTACCTGCGGGGTGTCAGCCGGACGAGGGTATTGGCTGAAAGCTATGCGTTCAGGGATCATCCCTCGTTCTATCTGGTAAAACGTGTCTACCAGGTTCCTTCCTGCTGTGCACAGCTCCACCTGAAACAGAGCAGAGGGCAGTAAAACACTCGGCCTGCAGCTACAACTGATTATACTGGACAATAAAATGTCCCAGTAATTATCGTGAGAAACCATGATGTTGTTTTTGAGTCCATTTTCAAGTAATATCTTGATAACAGCATAATAATGTAGCTTCACCATCTCAAGGACCAAGAAACTTTTAGAAAAAAATACTTTACACAGGATCTGTAAAATATTTTAAATCCATAAATGGAAATAAAAACCACACACAACCAAAGCCATAAATAAGATGTGTATGTTGGAACCACAACAGTGGATTTTCCAGATTATCGGCCAGCTCTTTGTTTTTGTTTTTTATTAAAATCATTCAATAGCTGGAAATAAAAGCTATTTTCAGAGATTCCCAAAATATCTGGAAAACTTATTTCTACATCATCATGCTAATATTATTAACGAAGGAAAAAGTAGAACTCAACTGTAAAAAAAAAAAAAAAAAAAAAAGGTTTTTTATTTTAAAATATTTAAAAAAAAAGTCAGTTCCAGCTTTATGGTCTGAGTTAATTCAGCTGTGATTAGCATCATTTACATCAAGCAGGGTTGGGCTAGAGTAGCCTTCCTTTTTCTAAAGCCTTTCTCTCACGAATGTCAATTTTCTTGCAATATTTCAAATCAGAACAAGGTTGAGGGCTTTTTGAAAAATGGATCAACTATATTGCAGATGTTCCATGTCAGTAAATGCACTGACTGTACATCATCAGTTTTGGCACAGGAAAAGCCAATCGTTACTTTTCTTAACATTTTTTTCCAGAACATTTCCTTCTCAGTAGCAAGAAAAGTGTATCAATGACACATTTATGCTCAATATTTAACTGCCTGCTATATGTGATTGATTAAAAAAAGTTACCATCCAGATAAACCTAAAAGAATCTGTGTTGTGCAATAATTTGGCTTAAAATTGCTTAATGTATAATATTAAGCCAGGTAAAAACATCCATAATTAAAAAGCTCAATCTCCAATCTGAGCTGTTAAATCTGTAGTATGAAACCTCAAACCTGATACCTGGATACTCTGAGCTCATCTTGTGTTGGATAAATTTACTTATTTGGGTTTTTATACCTGGAAAGAAACATCAGGACATTCCTCAAGTGCTGGGAGGCCGGCCATGCAAGAAACTGTAGGAAAAATATCCACCAGCTCCACCGTGGTTTGGATAACTCTGGCATCTGGGAGCAAAGAAAAATTTAAATACAAAGTCATACAGTTGAAGTTTTAACCATCCACAGCCAGCAAAGACAGCGAAGGTACCCCGAAAATGTGTTATTTAATGTACTTGAATTTCATCACCATTGCACCACTTTTACTTGCAGAAAAAAAAACTATCCTTAGGCAAAATATCTAAGAGTATCCATGTCTAAATGCGTTTCTTTCAAGCCCCCTGTGTACATTGACGACTTCATTAAAAAGTTTAATGGGTACATTAGAAAATGTTTTAACAAGCTTTATGAGAGCACTTAAAACCCCACAAGTTTTCTGTTTAAATATGCACTAAGGCTGTGGAAAGCAGATACTTTTATAGGCATTAAAAAGGTTTTGCCAGCAGACGGTTCTTACTTGTGAAGCTGTACTCTGGTTGGGTTAAAACATCAATAAAGGGGAAGGTAGACTCTCCTGGAGAGCTGTAGGAGGCTGTGACCCCAGGGACAAACATGATGAGGGGAACACGCGTCACCACGTCAAAATTGGAGTATTTAGCCCACTCGCCGTGTTCGCCTAACGACCAACCTGTTTTAAGAAGAGGGGGAACAATTTGAGGTTTTGGATTAAAAAGCGCTGATGTGACAGAGGTGAAGATGAAACATAGCACAAATAAAAGAACTAATTATATTTGTACAACTTTTTCCACATCATCCGCCACATAAATGTTTACATTAATTTAGGTTTGTCAAAAGAAAAAAAAAAGGACAACAGCTGTTAAAGATGGGAAGTAATGCGAACAAAGAGCAGCAGTTTTATATGACAAGATATTTGCCGTCACAACACTGCCATCTGGTGGTCAAAAGGAACTGCAGCAAGTCATTATTGAGTGGAACATCTTAAAAGTGTTCAGGGAGGAAACGATTTACTGACACCGCTTATGAAGATGTGTAGAAGATCTTAAAATACATTTATTTCATTGTAGCATATCCTCAGAAAAATCCAGCTTTATTTCTAGTAGAAAAAATCTTGCATTAAAAAATAATTTTAAACTAAATCTTCCATGACTTCTAGTTAAATAAATGTAACTATTCTTTTGTTTATTTATTACCCGTTAATGGCCTCCGTGAACTTTAAATAGTAAATCAATTACCTTATATTTACCTGGGGTACAAACGTATCTTGACAAGTGCGTGCCTTTAGGAGGCAATCGTTTCTCAATAGAGCCTAGACCCTCTGGACGAAGCAAAGGGAACAACAAGGTTCTGGTTTATACCGTCCTAATTCCAACCCAGCTGGATCAAATGAGTGAATTACCTCTTCACCATGCCATAACGTTTAGCAAAGGCCTGGTAACAAGTTCATTTTATGCAGGTGTGTTTGGAGGAGGGTTGCATCCGAAACCTGTAGGATAGCAGATCTCCAGAACCAGGGTTGGAGACCCCTGATCTAAAAGTGCCAAGAGAAATATCCATAGATCCCTTTCTTCATCTGATCCAACCTTGTGAAAAATCACAGGTGAAGACCAGAAAAGAGGTAAAAGATCACTTTTACAGTTTCTACACATCTTCACTAGGGTGTGCAAGTAAACCTGCTACATCTGTATGAGAGATGCCTGTTAAGCTCCAGATAATAAGAAAACACAAATTTTGGGGCATAAAAGTCTAACCATGATCAGATGTGAAAACCACCATTGTGCTGTCAGTCAACCCAAGAGCATCAAGAGTGCTGAGAAGCCTCCCAACTTGAGCGTCCATGTAAGACACAGCGGCGTAGTAGTGCTGACGGATACGCCGCTGGAAGACATGGCAGAGCAACACTGTTGTACTTCCTTATTGATGAAGAAGGAGCACACCATCGTCAGAGATTGAAAGGTTTGTGTTTTTTTACCTGGAAGTCTTTAGGAATTGGTCCGTATGGAAAGCTGACATTTAGTTTCTGAACGTCCTCCCTCTTTCTCACATCGGTCCAGGGGTTGTAGGCTACAGGAGGAAGGAGCTTAGGAACATCTGGGTCAGGGGCCAAAGGCATTTCATCTAAGGGGTACAGGCTCAGGTACTCCTGGAACATTGAAGGGCATTCAAGTGTTAAACATGGATAAAACCACCACAAAGAGACAGTCTGTCTAAAGATGGAAATATCTACTTCCAATGTTTACCATTAAATTATTCACTACCGCTAATCTAAAAATGAATACTACCAACTAGCACCAACAAAATGCCTCCATGAAGCCATTTGAAGATTTCTAAATAAAACATACCAAAGATTTCCAAGAATCAATGCCGTCAACTCCTGACCAGTACCTCTCGTTTTCTCGACTTTCCTTTTCTTTCCTTGTTTGGACTCAGTGGTTATCCCAAAACGCTATTTTTCCATGCTTATTCTCTTTTTCCTATCAGCCATTATTTCTCCTCATTTCCCCAACACTATTTACAAAGGCTTTGTGTCTGCTTTTGTCTAGGATTTGGGAGCATTTGTCCAAAACATACTTAAGCAAAACTGCCTCCTCTCACAGGACAATAACCTCCCCCACCTCTCCCACTCAGCCGTATTTGTGCCAACAACAGCCTGCTCATTTAGGGGCTGGGGGACCGACTGAATTGTTTATAATGAATCCGATTCAGAGCGACTGAATTGCTGTCCTTGTGCCATGCATTACACAGACTGGACCAGAACGACGACTGCAGCCAGTCAAACGCAGCAAGATCTCATTAAAACTGAGATTTAATTGATCATTTTGCAAAATGCATGAATGATTAATACAGGCTGAGCTGATACTGATCAGAACCACCTTTCACTTCAGTTGCCACTTAAAGTCTCTTCACATGTAGAGACTGAAATTTTTATGAAAACAAGCTCAGATTCAGAGATGGAGCTAGGTCTGGACTTTGATTAGGCCACTTAGACATCAATTTTTTCATGTGTAGTTCCAAACATTTTCTTATCCCCAATAAACTTTTTTTGACCCTGCTGAAGAAAAAGCATCCCTATAGCATGATGCAGCCCCCACCTTGCATTAACGTAGAAGGGTGTGTTTTGGGAGTTAAGCAGTTCATTTTTTGCCTTTTTTGAGCCAAATTTGGCTTCTTCTGACCAAAGCAGCTTCTTTTACACATTTGCCATGCCTCCTATATGTTTGAGGGAAACAGATTTTTGAACAACAGCTTTATTATTGAGAAAACTCATAAGGGTAACAGCTGCGTTTACTACAGTTAAGATGGCGGCCATGTTTTGATAGGTTTGGATTTCCATTTTCCGATGACTTGGTTGCATTTCATAAAATCTTTGGATAGTTTTCCATGACTTAACTCTGCTTTAAACTTCCAAATTTAATCCCTGATCCATCCTTTCTGATTTTTAACAGTAGACCTATAAGTGGCTGAAATAGATTTTTAATTTAGGGCAAAAGCAAATTCCTCTGTTTTTATTAGTTTGAAAAACCTCGAAACCAACATTTTACTTCAAGTTTCATAAATATTACACACTATGGCATATAAAATCCCAATAAATGCATAAAAATTGTAGCAGCAGTGCAACAAGTATAAATAGGGATATGAAACACTGTTTAATCTCATAGCATTACGAACTAACACCAAACAATCTGTAAGCTCTTCTTTCACAAGCAAATTCAACACCAGATCAATTCCATTTTTACTTTAACTACACAGTTTCAGCTTTGACACAAGGAGGATCAGACAGGAGAAGCCATATCTTTGATATGCAGCTGCATTAAGCCAACATCTGACAATGCACAGCTAAAATGTTCAATTTGCCACAGACTGTCGTTTTACACAATCCACTGCATAAACTAAATTTGCAAATGTTCCTATTTAGCATGTTATCACATCAGTCTCTCCCAGCTGCTCAACATGATCAAAATCAATAACAGCAGCATGTGTTGGGAGATGTTTATGTGAGGACGTGAAGTCGGTGAATGCATCAGAAGCTGCTCAATTAAAACCAATTCATCAGGAAGCTTGCTGCCAGGTTGAGTCTGATTAATGAGGTACGTTTCCACTCTGATGAATTCCATGTTTTACAGAAGTCGTGTTGCATAGGCTGTGCCATAAATAAAAACTTGTGTACCTGTGGGATCCTGAAAGGTATGTGTGGTTTGTGAAAGCCCACAGCCAGGAAGAACGGCGCTCCGTCGCTGGCCCGACTCTTCAGTAGCCTCACTGCTTCGTCGGTGCTCTCCAGGTCCGGCAGGGTTCCCCCAGGCTGCTCCGTCACGTTAACCGCACACAGCAGGTTGGCGTGGAGCTGACCGTCCTCGCCTTTACACATCTGAAGAAGAGATGTTCACTTTATTCGCTTTTAGAGATCATTTTGATTGTGTGTCCTCTTCCTGTCCACTCCAGGTGCAAAAGTCATTCTGTGACCGTCATGATTTACAAATTTTGCTGGATGATAAATTGCCCCAGTAATTGTTGTGATAAATAATATTGTTGTTTTGAGATCATTTTCAAGTAATTGATAATGGCATAACTAACTTTTGTAAAGAACAACACTGGAGTGGAAGATATTTTAAATAAAGCAAGGTTATACAATAAAATAAAAAATAGAAATAAAAAACTCCATAAAACCAAAGCCATAAATGAAATGGATTATGAAGTCTTTGTAAACAAAACTGCCCTTCAATCAACAGAATGGGAATTATGGAGCTCATTTTAATTAATACAATTAATTGAATTGTTTATTGTGGCAGGCTTAGCTGGATAATATCTGGGTGTTACAGCTGTTTTACACCGTTCACTCCTTCACACACTGGAACCCCATTTCATACCCACATGTTGTCATGACAACCATTTCAAACACTCGTGGCAGCCTTTTAGCCCAGTTATTTTTGTCTTATTTTAAACTGTCATAGAATCTACATTTTCTGGTCTGTACATGTAAACTTGTGACAAATAAAGCTCGATTAAGTTACCCTTTTCATTTTTTAAATGTAAAAGTGCGTTATAAACAGTGCAAAAGAAACATGATTTACAGTATTAGCTGCAGGTACAAACATCCACTAGGAGCACACAAAAGTGATTAGACATTTTTTAGCAGATGGCACCATTTTGTATCGCAACACTTCATTTAACCTTTTACATTGCAGGTTAAAACAATCCAAAGCACCTCTAGCAGACTCCAAGTTCCAGTCTGCCATCAACTTCCTCACCATATGCTTGTTTTGAAATTACCACATTCAAATCATCAGTACTGGACTACCACAAGGTTGTGTTGTGTCCCCATCTAATCCATATCCAATCTATTGACAAAGTCTAAACTGGAGATTCAAAAGTTTGAAGATGACAACTGTGGGTATGGAAATAATAGAGGCTTAGTTTTGGAGTAACTGGACAGAGTATTGTGACAACTGCCACATGTTGACCCTAAGGACTATGGAGACAAAGGTTTGCGAAATTCAGACTCCCGACTATAAGGGGAAGGTGGTGGGGTGAGGGGGGAATAAGTTCAAAATGCTCTTTAGGCAGGTACAAAATGATGCTTGGTCTGGACAAGATGTCTTTAGATGGCAAAATTTGTAAAATCTGAGGCTAAATGAACACCTGTGAGATTTGAAAGCGGAAAGAAAACCTTTGTTTTCCTGGATACAACAAAAAGCTAAATGTACAGTAAGAAAAACTGTAAATACTAATAAAGCAAAAAAAAAAAAGTCACTTCCAATGTTGGGCACCATCAGCACCTAAATAGACTCCTTACAGATTACAGTGTAGATATGCTGTGCAGAATGGCCTACAACAGTAAGAGACGTTTCTCTTCAGTCTAATATTTTCCCTTCCTCTCCCCTCATGCTTCGTCCCATTGAAGAAAAAACATGGTTGTGTTTAGTCATCTTCCTTCATCAGAGCATCTTAATGTAGCATTCAGATCTACAGTGGATCAGAAAGAAATCTGACATTTAATCTTAAGGCAGAATTGTATCGTCAGTGAGCCGAGTTTCTGTGGTTCCCATTTCCTTTTATACTTTCCCCTCTTACAGACTGGTTTAGTGAATATTTGCTGTGTAGCATTGTCAATAAAATGTTCGTCTTAAATATTCCGTTTTCTGTGTGACATGTTAAAATGTTGAGTTTAGCCAGGTTTCGAGAAACAAATACACAATACACATTGCATGAAGGTTTTATTAAGTGCAACTTTCCCAACAACTCAAAAACACTTTTACAAACATATTCAGCTGCTTCTGTATGTCAGTTTTCAGTTTTAGGAGGAACAGGTTTCATTGAGTTTTACTTCTTTGGGAAGCTTCCACTGAAATCAAAAGTGAAACTGGGACTTTGAGGATCCCACTTTTGAACACTGGAGTTGATTGGCAGCAGACTACAAACTTTTTCTGAATTATTTATGGACAATGTGGGAAGGAGGAGAAAAGATGCAACTGTTGGGAAGTCCCACGCAGAGAGGGCACATCCTATCTGCGATACCTCTGGTGGTGAATGGTTCGTTTATGTCGTCTTCTGTGACGAGAGATTGGTGTAGGAGGAGGTGCGGCTGTAGGAGGAGGTGTGACTTTAGGGGAAGGTGTGACTTTAGGGGAAGGGGCAGCACTAGAAGGAGGTACCACTTTGGAAAGAGCTGCCACTGTATTAAGAGGTGGGGCTTTAGGAGGAGGTGCAGCATTAGGAGGTGCAGATATATGAAGAAGTGTGGCTTTAAGATGAGGCAGAACTTTAGAAGGTGCGACTTTAGCAGGTGTGGCTTTAGGATGAGATGCTGCTTTGGGAAGAGGTGCAGCTCTAGGAGGTGCGGCATTTGAAGGAGGTGCAACTATCTGAAAAACTACAACTTCAGGAGGCAGTGCAGATTTAGGACAAGGTGCCGCTTTGCGAAGAAGTGCAGCTGTAAAAGGAGGAATGATGTTAGGATATACAGCTGTAAGAGGTGCTGCTTTAGGAGGTATGATTTTAGGAGAAGGTGCAGATTTAGGATGAGGTGCAGCATTTGAAGGAGGCTCAGCTATATGAAGAATTGTGACTTTAGGATGAGGTGCAGATTTAGGATGAGGTGCCGCTTTGGGAAGAGGTGCAGCTGTAAAAGAAGGAACGATTTTGGGAGGAGGTGCAACTATATGAAGAGGTGCCGCTTTATGAGGTGCAGATTTAGGATGAGGTGCAGCTGTAAAAGAAGGAGCAATTTTGGGAGGAGGTGCAGCTATATGAAGAGGTGCTGCTTTATGAGGTGCAGATTTAGGATGAGGTGCCGCTCTGGGAAGAGGTGCAGCTGTAAAAGAAGGAGCGATTTTGGGAGGAGGTGCAACTATATGAAGAGGTGCCGCTTTATGAGGTGCAGATTTAGGATGAGGTGCCGCTTTGGGAAGGGGTGCATCTGTAGAAGGAAGTGCATCTTTACGAGGAGGTGCAAATTTATGAGGTGCAGCTTTAGAAGGAGGAGGTGCTGCTTTAAGAAGCAATTCAACTTCTGGCAGAGGTGCAAGAGAAGGTGCAATTTTAGGAGTCAGTGCAGAAACTTTAAGAGTCTCTCCAAGAGGAGCTGAAGCTTTAGATGGGAGTTGGTGGATAAGTAGGAACCGATTCCCTCTTTCCATCATCTGCTCCTCTTTGGCTGAAACTGAACGCTGTTTGCATCCAGATACATTCTGGTCTGGTTCTGTCAAAAGTAAAAACAGTCTGTTAGCTCAACTGGATACATTTCAGGGGTTTTAACATCTTAGCCTGCTGTTATAGGTAAAGTTTGCTGGTCAACTTTATAACTAACCAGCTCGTTTGATTTTCACCGGGATTCGAGATGCTCCATTTGCTGAGGCTGGAGGAAGACGAGGAAGAGGAGGCAGCCTCAATGGCAGATATGGGTTCAGTGAAATGGAGGTGAGTTCAATGGGAATGTGGGGGTCCATGGTGCTCAGTCTGTCCACAGATCCAACCAAAGCTTTGAGGCGTGGCTTTCCAGCTCGGCCCAGAGTTTCAGTCATCTCACAGGCCAGCTCATCCAGGGCCTTGTTGGGGCCACTTTTCTGTTTCCCATTTATAGGAGGAAAGTAGCAGGTTTTCCTGATGCTCGCTCGTCTCCAGGGGGACTCGGATGACTTTGGCCGGAAGGCCAGGAGTGAGGGAGAGGGTTTCCGCCGGATGGAGCGGCCCAGTCTCTTCAGAACAGCGCTGTTCCTGGTCGTCACAGAGTCGCACAGCCTTTCTATGCGCTCAATGAGGGCAACGCTGTCGGCATGCCGAACTCTCTCCATCGCCAGCATCCGGGAGTTGTAGCTGCAGCCGTCTGCGGTCTGCGAAACAAATTTTTACAGATCCAGCTCACAACAATCACTTGCAACAATTAGTACTACTCAATTTAAATAATTCATAACACCATAAATAACTGAACTAGTTAAATGCAATTCTACATTTAACAAAAATGTCTTAATTTGAAAAAGCTATTAAAATTGTAAATTCTTGTAAACTAGGCAGCATTTACACTTTGGTTTTAAGCTTTCAAATTACATCAGCCATCTAAATAAAATATTTATATCTAAATAAAACAAACAACAAAGTTTCAAATGGAGTGGAAATTTGTTACTTACATTACTGTGAATGCCACGCCTCTCGTTTCCATGCCACTGCATGAAGGAGTTTGTTCTCTTGGGAGAAGCCATGAAGATAGCAAAATCTTGACCAGATCGATTGGGATAATCGCAGGGAGGAAAAAAGTGCAGTTTCTCTCAAAGGTTCAGAGTTTGTCTGACGGTAAAAAGGAATTCTGCAGCTTGGGTTTTGATTTGTGACATGTCGTCAGAATGTTACACTGCCTTCAACATTCTGGTGACGCCATGGAGACGTGCAATTGAAATGTTTGCTCAGAGTTTGGTTTTACATTTCAAATATTTTTCATGAATTGTACATGAATGTTTGTGGGACAAACTAAATGTTTTATAAGAAAGAAAAATTGCAATACTAAATCCAGAAGTTTGAACTTCAATAACTGGCTGCAGAAACACTTTGTATCTTAAATAGATAATATAGGTGCATCACAAGTATGGAGTCAGATGGTAGACTCTCAGGATTTATTTAAATCAAATCAAGGGTTATGTTCGCAGAAATTAGAGGTGTGCCGATCGATCGGC
>NW_015113567.1:346837-354395 GCF_001443285.1 Poecilia latipinna
TTACCGATAGCAGTACAATTTCCACAATGCCCGTTTTGTTTTGTTCTTGGAAAAAGTTATCAAAAACAAGTTTTTGTTTAAATTAAGGTGAATTCATGGTTCCTTTTTCCACATAATGTAACCGGTAGTGCTTATGATTAAAATAATTATGTGATCGGTATCGGTGATCGGCCCTCATGGGTGATCGGAATTGGCAAGAAAAAACCTGATCGACATTTCTAGTAGAAATCCTTTATATCCAGTTTAACAAGCTTTCACCTAAAGGCTTAATTTGAGTTTTTTTTATTCAGTCTGCAACCATCTAACTCGAAAATGTTTGAAAAAGTTCACTATTCATCCAAAAGCATTGGCTTGACCAACTAGAATCAGTCTTCAGACATTATAATCACATCTCTGAATGGCAACTCGTACCAACTGTCAGTCAGTGATGGAGGACTGGTTATATTTTTGAGAACCTGGGCCCTTTGGAGTCACTGAGTCAACCATAAACTCCTCTGTATGCCATAGTACGTAGAGTCAAATGTGAAGCCATGTGTCAGAGAGATTAATGTGAAATGAAAAGGGACAATGGTCCCAAACAGCAGAAAATCCACAACAGCATGGCTCAGTCTGAATTCCTCCACAATGATGGTAAACACTGATGGAATCACACAAAGGACCACAACATCATCTTATACTAATTAAGTCCACATGGAACTGGGTTTATTTTGATTTCAATTTTGTTTCAAGGAAACCTACAAAACATGTTTAATTTCTAAATTACTTATTTGAATGTCTAAATCCCTCCATTAATCATGACAAATATAAGGCGGAAACAATATCACAGCTCAGTGGTCAGCAGTGCATTCTTCTACTGAGGAGTCAGTCTATTCAACTGATCCTTATGCCTACAATGTGTGCTAATCAATTTACCTTGTTGAAAGAGTTTGTCATACAGACCACAGGAGAGTACTGTCAGATGTTAGTCAGGGATAAGTTGTTCCTTGTGAAGGACCAGCTGTTATACTACCATGCAAGGCAATAACCACATTTCAAACATGCAATTCATACCTTTTGCTTCTCAAATCTAAAGGAAAATGGGTGATATGCAGGAACAGACCAGCTGTAAGGGTAGTCATCAGTGTGGTTTGAAGCAATTCCTATGGAAAGAAACAGGACATATAAGCACAAGGGGCTAAACTTGTGATCAACCATTTCAAATTGTTTTTAGGATTTTCTTCCAGTAAAACACACTGTTCATACCTGGATGAAACACCTTTCCCACTGACATGGTGTAGTAGCCTTTAGATTTAAAGTGCTGTGGCAGAGTCGTGTAGTTCCCAGCGTGGACTCTCCAGTAGGAGTTGAAGTCATAGAGTCTGGTCGTGTCCGGTCTGCGACTGGTCAACATGGATGTGCGACTGGGAGCGCACACGGCTTGCTGGAATACGGTGGGGGGGGGAGAAATGGTTCTAAAACACATCAGTGAGGCCTAACCTGTCCCAACTGGGCATGGACCAGTATAAATCACACAGTATGAGAAACTGGAGTAAAAAATAAAAACAAAATGCATTTCATAAGCTAATGACTTAACACTGAAATGAAACAATTACTCCTGTGGTTGCTGGTAAAATGTTGTATATAGCCACAATACAACACTTTTGCATTTTCACTTTGATCCAAAGAATCAAGGAAATGTACACAACACCCATAACATTTAGTATTAGTTTTCAGGGGTGTCAAACTCCAGTCCTCAAGGGCCGCTGTCCTACAGTTTTTAGATGTGCCAAAGGTGCAAAACACTGGAATGAAATGGCTTGATTACCTCCTCGTGTAAATCAGTTCTCCAGAGTCCTGCTAATGACCCAATTATTCTATTCAGGTGTGGTGCAGCAGAGGAACATCTAAAAGTTGCAGGGTAGTGGCCCAAGAGGACTGGAGTTTGACACCTGTGGTTTAAGTGTTTAATATTGAACAGAATTTAATAATTTTTGAGTTCTATTTTTTTTATAGAAAAACAGTTAATTGCTCCTTGTAGCTTGCAATCAATTTTTATTATTAAAAGCTTACAATTTTACCCTAATAAAGTGGAAATAAAAAGCACACACATTCTTGTTTAAAAGCTGTAAATCATTTCAAATTTTTACTAAATCTTGCTCTGACCTGGGCAAACGCATTGAGGAAGACTTGGCTTTTGGATGCCAGCTGGTCAATGTTGGGAGACTTCGCAAGTGTGTCTCCATAGCAACCCAGGGATGTCCGCAGATCATCCGACATGATGAAGAGGACATTACTCCTCTCTGAAAACAAGCAGACCTTAGAGGTTTAACTCTAGAAACGCACACTTTAACACACCAATACCAGGTGACAGGAGAAGAAGCTTGAAAAAAAGCAAAGTATTTAGTTTGAAACGAACAGATAAAAGCCAATTTCACTTCAGCTAATGTCCAGTTTATACCTCATAAAAAAGACCCACTGAGTCTTTTTATGAGGTATAAACCTCATATTAAGAGCAAATATGAAGAGTTAACGTTAGCATGTGAGACTAAAGGACAAACAACCCCAACCCCATCACAGAAATGACTGACAAATTATTCAGTAAAAGAGAACAAAGCTCATTTTAGAGTTACTTCCTCCTGGTATCGAGTTATCTACCTGCTGTGGCCGCAGCAAGTGTCCGTGAACGAAGCCACAGTAGGAAAAGCCACGTAAAAACTCCCGGGTTCATTTCTGCGCTGCTCAGAGGACTTCACGTAGGATGCCTTCCACATGCTCAGTGAAACAACAACATAAACTTAGCGGCTAGGTCCTGCTGCTTAAATAACTTCCTGTTAATGAGAGTCAGCGAGGGCCTACGCGCTCATTGGTCCATTCAGCTTTCCATTTTGGCACGAGCGAAGGCGTTCACTAGTTAAAGTTCCCGTCAATCATTTTATTGGACACAGGGGTGTCAAACTCTATTCCTCAAGGGCCGCTGTCCTGCAGTTTTTAGATCTAGCAGGTACAAAACACCGGAGTCAAATGGCTTAATTGCCTCCTTATTGAGTAGATAAGTTCTCCAGAGTCCTGCTAATGACCCAGTTATTCTAATCAGGTGTGGTGCAGCAGGTTCACATCTAAACGGTGCAGGACAGTGGAAGTCTAGGACTGGAGTTTGACACTTCTGGGTTAGAACGTTCCTGTTTGGCGTGGACAAAGTATTGTTTATTAGTATTGTTTACTATGGTAGTATTATTAACTAGTTGTCTTTATGGACTCCATTTATTTAAAAAAAAATTAACAATTAAAATAATAAGGTCGTATTGTGGTGTAGATGCCATTAGACAGGACAATAGCTCTCCATAGTATTACATTTAACTTACATAAAACCTTTTATGTTTTTTAAACATAATAAGAGGATTGTTATCGTAGTAATCTTATTACCATCTCTCGTCGGCTCAGACGGGGTTATTACCATGTGTTTTTGTTCTGCCTTTTAAACTGTTCTTTCAAATTCAAACCCACAGGGTAACTATCTCATAATGAAATCATAATGAAATTTTAAGCTGCAAACACAACATAGGCGACTGTTTTGTTTCTGATTACGTCTAACTTGACTATATAAAAGGCATCCTAATGAGGTCTCACTCTGTGAAAAATTGCTACAATGTATATGTCAGCGAATATGTACATTGATTATGTGAATACAGAAAAAGACTCTAAATTCTTGTCTTTTTACGTTATAAGAGCGAAACTTTAAGTTCAGTTAGTATCCTTGCCCTTTTGTTTATGGAATGACACAACAATTATGATTATTGTACTGGTTAAAAATTAATTCTTGCAAAATTCTTTTTTAAATAATCAAATAATTTAAACAATGAAGACAAATGCATTTCATTTATCAGCAAAATATTCAGTTAACAGTTAAAACACAACCAAAGCTTCTTTTTTTTCCAAAATGAAATTATTTGTAATTTTTTTTCTTATTGTGGTTTTACTTGCAATCTGTTGTGATTTTTATATATTTTTAATTACAAAAATGAAATATTTTTCCTTTATTATTGGGGGACTAATTATTTTTCTGATGTATTTAATTTGTTTGTTTAGCCAATCTTTAATTATGTGGGTTAGTTTTCTCCATCATTCATTCTTTATTTTCTGCTGAAAAGCTTATATGTTCCTTTAAATCACACATAAACATATTTGAGTTACTTGCTAGTCTAAAAAGCAAATAAGTACTGATTTTTTATTATTATTATTATTATTATTATTATTGTTGTTGTTGTTGATGATGATCATTTTGGAAGGTGTTTTACTTAAATAAAAAGCAGATGCAGATATTCTGAGTTTCCTGCATTTGATTTGAAAAATTAGCTTGGTCTTCTTGTGCAGAGTGTGCCCTGCTTTCAGACGGAGACGATCTTTGATCGCGGCAGCGGCGGCGGCTCGAACATGGCGAACGTCGCGGCTAAACGTGAAATTTCCAGTGCTGAAGGCGAAGAGTTGTCTCGTGAAGCCAAGAGGGCGAAAGGTGACGACAAAAATGGAGAGGAGAGCGGAAATGAACCTGAATGGGAAAACATTCTCTCTACGTTCACAACAACCAGCGTGCTGAGTGATTCGGCCCGGGAGAAAATCATGTTTCTCCACGGAAAGGTGTTTTTCCCTTTAATTTAACCGAACTTCACTTTATTTATATTACATAAAATAGGCTTATTTTGCTAAGTGAAAGAGTTTGCGATCATCTCATTGGCTGGAAGGATGCCTTTACCTCTGATATTTGTTGAAAGCTGTGTGATGAAGTTGTAAGAAGGCGGTGCGTTATTCACTTCCGGTTTATTACTTCAAAATAGTAGTCCTACATTCTTAGATCTTGCACTGATTTATTTCAAAGTGAGTGCGATAGATAATGTTGCAGAAACAGAGGTGCTGAGCATGTCCTCTTCAGATGGCTGGTGATGAGGCCGTGGTGGTCCTGGAGAAGACCCCCATCAGAGAAGACTCCCTGGCTGAGCTCTTCAGGGACTCCAAGCTCAGGCTGGACATGAGAAACGACATCTACAGCTCCTACCGCCTCCAGGCGCCCTCTCACCTCAATGGTAAATACAGGACAGCATGCAAAGGCATTCATAAATATATTAAGTGGTATGAAATTATGTAGATTTGAACTGGGTCCTGATTTTGGCTGCACTATTCTTTTTTTGTTTTGAAAGGGGCAGTATCATGTAAGATCAACTTTTTTTTTTTTTAACTTTAATGTTTTTCCCTCATCAAAAACATACCTGGAGTGTTGCTTTGATGCATGTTTGAGAAATCCTTTAATCTTCATCGCAACCATTCAGTTGTCCAAAACTCCTAGGTGGACCTAGCTCTGCCTTCGAGGATAAAGCTCCTCCTCAGAGCTGCAGTTTCCAAGTTTCTAAACTTCTGCCTCACAGATCAGTCTACCTCCACGACTCTCCCACTCAGCTCCTTCAGACTAGCCAGCAGCAATTGGAAAACACCTAATTGCTGAGCATCGGCTGAACTGAGCATCAGCTGAGCTCATTATAGGAGCTACTTCTAAGCACAACGCTGGTAAAAATGTTGTTAAAGGGTTAATAGAGGAGCCATGTTGTAATGACTTCCTGAAGGCGGAGTTTCAAAAAGAACAGGAGACAGAGAAAACAAAGAGACAAAAAAAAATAGAGATAAAAAAATAAATAATAATAAAATATAATATAATATAATAATATAAAAATAAAAAAATATAAAAAATTTTTAGATAAAAATATAAATAATAATATAATATAAAAATAATAATGTAAATAAAAAATAAAGAGACAGAGGCTCAATTTTAAGGTGTTTAATTACAAAGTCATATTATATATATATATATATATATATATATACACACCTTTTTATAATAACTGAAGGTAACATAGTCATTATTTGATTGTTCTATTATGAGAAATACATAGTACCTTCCCTTTAATTTGTAAACTGTGCATCATTTTCCTTCCACTTCACAATTTTCCACAACTTTCTGTTGATTTACTGCATAAAATCCTGACGGTACACAAACATTTAGAGGTCAAGAACGCTTTCTCCGGGGCTCTGTTTCGTCTCGCAGAGATCAAGACCACGGTGGTGTGTCCGGCCACAGAGAAACACGTGAAGAAGTACAGGCGGCAGGAGAGTTTCCTGGTGGAAGAGACTGGGGACGACTACCGCTCCGTCACGCTGCCCTACATTCAGGAGCAGAGTTTGAGCCTGCAGGTGAGGAAGCTACACAAAATCCGCCGACTTTCTTGGTTACAGTTTCATGTCTCGGGGCGAGCTGTGATTGTTTGCTTCCTTCTTCCTCGTCCAGTGGGTCTACAACATCCTGGAGAAGAAGGCCGAGGCAGAGCGGGTGGTTTACGATGATCCGGACCCTGAGGTCGGTTTTGTCCTGCTTCCTGACCTAAAGTGGGACCAAAAACAGGTGAAAGACCAGAACCTTCCTGGCAATTTTGCTATTTCACATGAAAAAAAAAAAAATCCCAACAAGTATCCAAAACAGACGTGTGCAATAGAAACCTAGTCTGTCATTCACCGCCATCTATTCATGGGTGACAAAAACGCGTTTGATGACAGAAGACGGATTTTTTTGTGAATTTCTCTGAGAATTCAGTCAAGAGCTAACCGTCTCTTTACAGCTTTTGGTTGAATGTTCGGACAATTTTCCCCTTTGGTTCTGGATGCTGCACAACTGGAAGGATCTTTGCTCTTCCTTTTTTTTTTTTTTAATTTTCAGACGGTTGTTATGGTGCGTGTGCCATGGCAACCGGGTGCCTTGGGGTGCCAAAGCGCAGAGAGAGAAGGAGGGAAAGCTAGCGCTGCAAACAAAATCTTACCATGTAATTTTTTTTTGTCTAGTTTCTAGTTCAAAAATGTTAATACACTTGAAATAAGACAAAACTAAATTACAAGTAACTTTTCAGGAAGATATAGAATCTTGTTTTAAGTCAGTAACTCCTTAACATTGAATAATCACTAGTAGGAGATTATTTAATTTATAAGATCACTGTGGAGGTAATTTACCCCACTTTCAGTCACGCCTTCCTCTGTCAAGTCTCACAGGATCATTTTTCACTCTTTCAGGTGGACGACCTCTACCTGATCGCCATCGCTCGTCAGAAAGACATCAAGAGTCTTCGAGACTTGTCGTCGGAGCATCTCCCACTGCTGCACAACATCTTCCACAAGGGAAAGGTGAGACCCCAGGCCTAGACAAACATGAAAAAGTTCAGCTTTTTAGTTGGATTTGTTGGAGAAAATAATCTTACAAGACCTGAGGTTTTGTAAGGTTATATGAAAATGTTTAATATTTTTTACAACGTCATCTGTTTTGAATTTTTCCGCAAGCTTTTCACCCAATTTGCACGTCTTAGATATTGTAACGATCACCTAAAACGTCTGAAGATATTTTTCTTTCTTTTTCTTTCTTTTTTGATTAATCTGGTGCAGTGAATCACAAGGATCTTGCTAAGCCAAAGTTATATGCGAGTTTCCTATCCAAAAGCACTCTGAAGCTGAACAATGTGGTTCAATCTCTGAGTAAAACAGGAAAAAAGTC